>NW_026856389.1:0-188937 GCF_026571515.1 Ruditapes philippinarum
TTTCATGTTGAAAGGTCTTTTGTAAACACAATTTAATCCTTTCCTTTGGCTAATTTAATTTACACCGGAAAAACAAAAACCCCCGCAACTTTAAAATTTTTAAAACCCCGCCCTTTGATTTAAAGTAAAAGTATCAGTTTGTTTTGGGTCTTCATTTTACTTTCAACAAAAATTTCTTTTCACAAAAATATATTTTATCAAAAATGACTTTAACTTTTTATAGTTATTTAAATTTTCCACTTTTAGATGGAATTTTACCCCATGAAAACATTTTTACTGGCGTTTTATTTTTCTCATTTAATTTAAAAATTTCCCCTACAACTTTAAAGGTTTTCAACAGAGGGAATATTTCCATTACTTGGTTTTGGCTTCTAGAGCGGGGAATCACTATCAAAAAATTACGAAAAAAATTTAAAAAAAACTTTTAAAATCTTAATTTTGTTTTGATTTTTTAGGTTCAATGGAAATTTTAAAAAAAAACCGGGATTTTTAAAATTTAAAAGCATTTTTTTTTGGGGGCATTAATTTACCCAAACGAAAATATTTTTCCCCTTTTTTGTTACTTTTTTTTTTGCTGATTCTAAACGTTTTTTAAAAGGGGTTATGAACCTTTTATTTTATGATTTTTTCATGTTATTGTTCAATTCTTTTACATTTGGGTTTCTACGTTTTCCTCTTTTGATTTTGTTGAAGCCCAAATTCACCACTCTTTGAGGGAAAATTTTTTTTAAAACCCTTTTGGGTTTAAACGGGCTTTATTTCGTCTTCTTTTTGCTTCGTGGGACCTTTTTAAGTATTTTCTTTTTTGCATTTTTCCCTTTTTAAAAATTTAGTATTTTCTTTGGAAGGGTAAAGGGGTTTAATTTTTGCATTTTACTACATGATCATTTCTGTGTTTACTTATTTCACCTTTTTTCATGTAATTTTGTGTGATTCGCTCCTTCCGAGGGGATCATTTTGTTTTCCAGATTTGTTTTATTTATTTAACCCTTTATTGCAACCGTAACAACTGACAGAATTTCGCTTGGCAGGATTCATTTTTATTTACAATATCTCGTTTAAAGGAACATGGGGGTTTGGTGCACCATTTACCGTTTAAACCCCCAGCAGTACTTTATGCTGCTGGGCACTTGTTCCAAGACGGCGCCCTCTGTTTTTTCAGATAAATTGTTCTTTGTTTTTTAAAAGGTGACACTTTTGTGTACCATGCTTTTCTCGTCTACGTAGTATTCTCCCTTTTGCTTCTTGTCTTTTCATTTTGCCGATCCCATTTGTCCCGTTCCCTTTTTTACTTTGTGACCTTTCCTTGTCGAACTGTTGTTTGTTTTTAAAGTGTCTTTTTAATGTTTGGGGGTTTTTAGGTTCTGCCTTCGGCTGTCCTATTTTTTTTGGGGGGTTCCTCCTGACTTTTGCCCCCGGTTCTTGTTCTGGTTGAAGGGGGGTTGGGTTTTTCATTAACCCCGTTTTTCCTTTTGATAAAACTTTCCCCTACTTAATGTTCTGTTTATTTATTCGTTTAGCCATTTTGTGAAAGACAATCAATACTCGTTTTTTAATTTAGTACTTTTAAATTGATATCACCCAAATTTTAAACTCCATGCGAACAAAAAAAAAAAAATTTTAAAAAAAGTTTATCGAATCGATCCCTTGTACGTCACCCTACCAAAAACGTTTTTGTGCATCTGAAACTTTTTTAGGTTTTTTATGATTCTGCATTGCACAATTGCCCACCAATATTTAAAGTCTATATAACATTATGATTATCATATAATGATAAACGACCGCGTTCGCTTAGGCGCAACATCTTATGGTTGTTAAATTAACATCCTTAAAAAATGCTTATCTACTGAACAACTTTTACCTATCCTTCCAAGAGTTTCTGTTTATTTTTAAAATCGCATATTTTACCAGCAATAATATGTTTTATCTTACAATATGTTATAAATACAGGAAATGACGTCGTTGACGTCAACAATAAAAATACGCAAAAACGGTGTGATACGTTTTCCGTTAAAAATTATTCCACTGCATAACATTGTACCCCTTACTCACTGTTGGTTATAATATTTATTGACACTAATGCCGACAATGTCACGAAAAAAAAACTCAGATCACTTTTTTTTGAAAATTCCATTTTATTTAGTTCTCCCATTGTTTTCTCGTTAAGAGCAGACGCATAATTTTACTTTTTACCATACGCCGCTTTTCATAGAATGACATTTCTGTGTCACGTTGTAGGTTAGGTTTTATGATAACCGCCATTTGTGGATGTTTCTAAATTCCAAATTTCATAATTTTCGTGTTTAAATGTTAAATCTGCTTCAGCCGATGCTAGAGTGACGGTAATTTTTACTTCACAGGATCGTCCATGAACAGGTTCAATCAAACCGAGCCTGCACTATTTTCAAGATTGTGTTTTGATCTTTCTTTAGAGATTTCTGTTTTCTCTATTCTATTTGAACAATGTTGAAAATTGCGTCGCAAGTTAACAGCTGTGTCAGCTGAGTTTGCAACATCAGCAAAATAATAACCACGTGATAATATCAGGGATATTATTACATGTATTCACATTTATACCACTATCATATTGTTCCGAAGATAAGTACAGCTGTAGACTAGGTCGTTCACAAAATGTACAAACTACTTATATCTCCCTGTCTTGTGCCTTTAACCATGGTAAACTATTTATATGATTTGATTTTATTGGACCTGTCAATGATAATAATTATAGCCCTAAATATTCGATCGGCCACATTCGTTAGGCCGCTATAGTTTACGAAGAATTATTATAAAAGTATATACTAACTTTGAGTAATTCAACACTAAGTGGTGTATATGTTCTCGTCACATCCGCAATAGCACAGTCCCCGTCAAAGTGGTTATCCCATATAAATAAAAAATTTGTTTTCATCCCTACTTTTGCCATTGTTTTTAACGGTTTGTCGAATATCTTAGTCTTTCTCTTTTGACCGTCCTTTTGATTCCTTATTTAGGTTTTAATAAACAACTTAAAAAACTATAATGATTTTTTTTCTTACCAAGTATATTCTACCTGCAACTCCATGTGGAACTTCAACTTCACATTCTTCTACGTGACCTTCACCTCTTTTTATCGTCCGGTCTACGGGTGCACTGATGAATCTTATCTTTTGCGGAAATTCACCCTTGCAAAAAATTTGATTTTAACGCACTTAAAAGGCATGTTAAATAAAATTAATAAACTAGATTTGAACAATATGTAATCGTATAAAGTTTTACAAAACAAAATGTTTGTCTTCTTATTGTTTTAATAAGTGAAATAAGTTCTTATTGTTTTCATTAAAATCCAAATTAAGTTACAACTTAAAAAGTTTGTGTAGGGTAACTGAACTTTTGAAAAATTGGTTGAGAAAATAACCTTAGAGAGAATAAACTTATAAACTTATAATTGGGCTCACTGAGTTAAACTGGATAAGGAGAAATATTTCATGAATACAAACGTGAATTTGAACAAAACAATGAATACTGATAGCATCTGAACGTTAGTACAAAAAATGGCAATTTTGTTAGCTTGCACTAACGGCTGCTGTGCACAACATCAATTCTGCATTTTACAAAAGGGACATAACTTGAAAAAATGAGAACAATATTACCCTGTCGAAATGGCGTCTTATTTTAAGTGAACATTTATACCAATTTTAAGTGAAAAACTTAAGTCATAGTTTGCGGAGAAAAGGCACCAAAAAGTTTACAATGGCAAAAATGTAAATTGAAAGAGGAGCAAAAAATTAATTTAGGATATGTGTCTTTTACAATTGCGTTCGTTTTATGACACAACATGTATAGAAAATTTGAAGTGAAAAGCTTTCTGTGGTGTCTGAATAATTGCCGAAATCAACAAAGTTAACCAACGCAAGAGAGTCATGACAAAAGCACCATTTTCTTCGGAATGAGCTAAATATAGAAAACAATTAAGAAGAAATACGCGCACACGGTTACTGGAATCACTAATTTTTAAACGAATGAAGGTATATTTCAAATAACAATGGTTAACATAAAAATTGTCGATATCAAAAATAGATTGGGACAGAGATCTTTGCCTGCAGCAAACTCTTCATCATCCATTTAAATACTTCAATTTTTCTTAACATCTCTTTGTGAACAGTCATCCCCTTTAAACCTTCAAGACAGTGCATTCTATCGTTAGAACGATCTTATACATGTTCCCCATTTTGACATGCTGATTTTTTTTCACAATAATTCTTCCCCGAAACAATCTATAATTTCAAAAAAATCATATTTAAACAAAAGTGAACGTGAAATATTTGCCATGTTTGTGTTATATTAACACAATGTTTTTAATCTTGCATTGACTATTTATGTGCTTGCAGAGATTAATTTAAAAAATGTCAAAAATGGAAACTGCATCACTTAAAAAAAGTATTTAATAATCTTACTCCATTACCATTCTTGTCAACAGATTTCAAATAAAAGGAAAAGCAGCTTCTATAATTATCATTTGTATTTAAATACACACATATCAAAAAGGGGAAATATCAGTTTCCACATAATTGATTAAAGTTACAATACTTTTCAGTGTTGTCCTCGAATGCATGCCATGTTGTCTTTGCATACTACATTCTACCAATATAGTATTCGTTTGTTTTAATTGGTTAACGCAATAAAGAACATTCCAAAGCTTACAAATAACAAGTTTAATCGGCAAAATGTTGAAAGTGCACTCTGTATGAAATGCTTTTATAGATAAAACTGTAATTATTTGAATAAACCAAAAAAAAGAAAATATTTGATTACCTTGGTTATCTGTACAAAATGAAATCTTTGCCTGAAAATTCTTAAGGAATAATCATCTGTTTTAAGTTCTAGGCGAAGTGAGTCGCCCCTTTGTTGCAATCGTAGTGCCTATGTTTATTTTTTTCCGCAAGATTGTCCGTTAAGAAAAATGTCCCCTGAAAATGCTATGATATAAATTTCAGAAATATTATATACGATTAAAATAAGTTATGTTTTAGACACTGTAGTTCAACTAATATTAATTTATTTATTTATAAGTGCCTGGTACAAATTATGAAAATTTGCCGGAAACAAATTTTTAACAAAATCACTTTTTATTAATTTTGCATTCAATCTGTTATATAAAGTGAAAACAGATAAACACTAAAATTGAAATACCTCTTCTCTGTCTCCTGTCAAAAGCAAAAGATTCACTCGAATCCAAAGATACAGTCATCTGAAGTTTTTCCATGTCGAAATAGTGAATTCTATCTGTACAACAATATTGAGGAAGATTATCATTACATACCGCGACTGCCAACTGTTTGTTGTTTTGTATTTGATTCTCTGTGCACAAGTTGGGATACCATTCTTGTGTTGTTTCCTTTTTAACGAACCATCAATGTCTGAAAAAAAAAATAAAAATGATTTCATATCAATAATGAACATTTGTTAGAAAACGCTTAAGTACGTTTTGCAATAAAAGACTTCTTTGTTAAATTACACCATTTTATTAATTATACAATAATCTTGATATATTTGTGTTAAATTCTTAATTGTGTCATGTGTGCACCCTTAGGGTCCTAATGTCACTTCTCAAATAGTGGGTTCTCAACTTTATATATAGCATTATAGTTTAATTCGATTATAGTAATTTAAAATTGGTCTTTTTTAATTTGTGAAAACAGATTCGATATATTTAAAGCCACTGTTTGTAATTGCAAGCAATGGCAATGAAGACTTTCTCCTTGTGAAAGCACATGTGGCGCATCAGATATCAGTTTACTTTTTTCGCTGTCTAAGAAGTGATGCGCGATTAGATATCCTTCATTTAAATTAAAGGTAGTTATTTTTCCGGCTAATGGAGCAACCCTTGCCTTCTTAAGCGATGCGAGCTAAATTTCTCGCATTGTTTTTGTTACTGTTCCGGCTCTTGGGTAAAAAGATGCACATCATGTATTCTAGCTTTGCAATTGATAACTCACAATGTTCAAAAATGTTTTGAAGTTCTTTATTACAAATTACACCAAAAAGATACCTAATGTAATACTGTACTTGACTCGGCCTCCTATTGGTAATGCTATTTTCTTTTGAATTCATTACAAAAAAATCATAGATAACTTAAGGGATAGTCAATGTTCTTTATCATCTATAGTGTGTAAAGAAAACTGGAGAATACCAATGGTTTCAGTAGTAATTGTCTGCATGAAAACTCTTATGTGAAGCTCGCTTTGTGTTTGTTAAACATGTTTTATAAATAGTAAAAAATTTCGAATAATGTAAATAAAGCTTAGTCAAGCGTCAAAGTCCGCCTAGTGTGTTCCCGATCAACTGTTTCATATTTCAGTTCCACAAGAGCTGAAAGCTGTCTCATTGCAAGATCGTATGACTTATGAATAGATTAGGGCGGCTAACGTATTCAATAAAATGATCATTACTTTTCAATTAGCTTGCGTACATTTCTATAAAGAAAAATGTTTATCCTTTAAATGCAGATTAAATATTGGTCCTAGTGTTGTTATATTCAGGGATCGTTCAGCACGACATAATTGTTTTGCTTGTGTTATTTTAGTTCTTTCTATTCGGCATCTTTCTTGTTGGATGGTTCCAGTATTCCCAACTTGAATACTGTTGAATAACCCTAAGGATATGTAGCCTGCTTTTTAATTTTGTCTTTTGACGTCATATCTGTGATATGCAGGCTTCGTAACCTCAGCCAGTTCATATCAAATGTTGAATTCTGCTTAAGCCGGCGCTAGGGGGCGTGGACGGTAGTTTGCATTTGACAGTACCGTCCATGAACAGACTCAATCAAACCGAGCCTGCAACATTTTTAATTTGCCGTGTTTGGCTTTCTTCAGGGATTCTTATTTCTCTCTATTTTCTTGTAATAGTTTAAACAGCCTTTGAAGATAATAAGCAATCGAACATTTGATTTGGTTCATATAAATATGTTTGTACACTTGGTCTTCAAAAGAGCCCTTCTGAAAGCTAAGTTTTAGTTCAGAAAGACACATTAACAATACGGTAAACTTCTAAGACATTAAACTGTCCTATGTTGTCAATTTTACAGTTTCATATGGTGCCTATTAGGGTTGTCTAACCTTAAATAATTGATTTCATTTGTTCTGTTGTATCAAAACAGTAAGCATTACCATCATTTCCCTTAACCGAAGAAGTGGTCGTTGATAATGTAAAGTTCTCCTCTACAAACATGTATTCTATTTTAAAACGTTCACCGTCTAGATTCAGAAGATTCCTGTACTCAATAAACATTGAACTTGCACGGTATGGTAGTATTCCAAGATCATTGTCACTACATATTGTACCTAAAGGTCTTCCTTCTGAAAAATCATATTGGAAACAACGTACAAAAGAAAGTAAGTGACTAACTTAAACATTCTTAGACACTTTTATTCATATTATACCAATGCTAATTAGTATTTTAGTTTATCTGTTAGAACTAAAATGGTAGACTAAAACATAATATATAACAAGTCTTAAACGTTATGTTAGTAAATGAAGATATTGCATTAGATAATGTTATTGTTCACAGGTAAATGTTTCTAAACAAAATATATGAGGAATCTAGAATATTCTTTGACTTGACGTGAGGGCTCTGTTTTTTTAGCGAAAGGGTTCTTATTAAACTGGACTTAAACATATGTTTTTACACAACTGAAATTGAAATGATCTCTACTCTGATTGCCATTGTGAAGTAAAATACATACATATTTCTTACACTAACAATCATCATCTTTAAAGTCAATTCCAAGAAACTTAAAGTAAACATAAATTTAACTTATCAATATATATGGGGTCACACAAAATAGGAAGCAATAACGGAATGAAGAAGTTTTTTTCTTCTTTTTTTTATGTGCAATAAGCTTTAAGACTTGTAGTTATACGGAGGAGAGTATGAATAAAATCGATTAGAATGCACAACTTTTTATTACTTTGTTATGTATGACAACTTAATAAATGAGCGGCACAAACTGATTTATACTTCTCTGCTGATACATTTTCCTGTTATTTATCTATTATTACGATAACGCTAGTAATACAATTAATGAATGAACTCGGTATTTTATTTTTAAAATATTGAAAGAAATTCGGGACACAGGCTTGAAATTTTAAAACAAAAGTTTATTTCGATTAACAAATTGTCAGGCTGCCAGAAGTTGACGTTTAAGATCAAATGTTCAAAAACATCACTTATACAGTGCTTGCAGGTGTCAGCCAACCTTTGTATTCTAATCTGTCGACAACAGATTTTACATAGTGCCTGGACAGATAAACATACGAAAAGATAGGACGACGTTAAGATAAATACTTACAAGTTTTTAAAGTTATAAGACGGTTCCTGTTTTTTTAAACACTTTATATTATAAAATGATAGTATTTTATGAAACTAACGTGTACTGTGTCCTTCATAAATAATTATACTTTCCTCCTCACAACTGGCTGAGCCAAAATCGAGCATTTTTACTGTCAGCGTTATATCATTGTGTTTTGGTGCCTGTTAAAATTAAAATGTTATATTACATATAAAATTGTACTAAAAATAACATAGAAGAAAAATTGTGTTGATTACAAAACATTTTATTTTTGTTTTCTTTAAAATTGTTATAGTTTTGTTTTCTTAAAATAGTAAGTAGTTAATCATATACTTTTTATATTACTGCAAGCTGGCAGGATTTTTATTAATCCTCTTAATTATAACCACATTTCCACGAATAACCTTCTATTATGCACACAAAAACGAGTTAAAGTGTTCTGAGAGTCACAAACCATAAAATAAAGTTCAAAATATACAAGGTCAAAGGGGAAAGTCTGTCCAAATTATTGTTTCTTTTTAATATCTATAATTATTTTACCTGTATTCGGTAAAAACAATTGTCCCCTGAAGTTTCTTTGTTCACTATGCTTGAATCCTCGCCACCTAATATACTACCAACGCAAAACGTGTCATCCGAGAATTCTGCAAATAGGAAAAAAAGACAACATTTTTATATTTCAATACGAAAATTTGCCTCTAATTAATCATTTTTTATACGTTTATAAGACGCGGATAAAGTATTTTCTTGTGCATTCGCACGTGCATAGGTGGGAAAGATAAAGTGCTACATAGAGATTTAGCAGACCTTATATAGTGTAACATTATCAAGACCAATATACATTCACCTACGTGGTTGCATTGTTGATTATGTTTAACTTGCATGATCCTTGCATGTACCACGTGATATAATGTTTAGTCTCATGACGGCATGTAAAATGCCGAAGGCGGCCGTTCAAGAATTATACAACAACTAGCTGCCGTTTTATCTATTGGTTGTTATAGGAATATGATGTAGAAAGTTTAAAACAACGAGTTAGTGTAATAATTAGTTTTAGTGAAAAACAAATAGCTATGTCACAATAGACACTGACTGTTGCGTAAGTTGACGGAAAAGATAATTTAATTATATTTAATAGCCTATAATTCAGCCAAGAAGGAAAATAAGCGTAGTTGCAAGGTTTACAATGACAACGTATTGACAAGTTGAATAATATTCATATTTCTTTACATTCTCCCCAAAGACTACGTTATATTTTAAAAGAATTGCAATTATCGGTGAGAAAATTTTTACTATATAATCAGATGGAGTTATATTTAAATAAAGATACATTAAAGATTTATATAACATTTGTTTTCTTGCTCTGTGAATGAGTGACAGTTCACAAAAATATGTAGAGGAAATGCTTGCTTCGAAGTTAATAATCGTTCTGTCAATTTCAAAACATGTCTTAATGCAAACACATCTGTTTAGTATTCAGTTTGAATCAATTTAATCAGCAACTACAAGAAATGAATGGTAGCAGAATAACACATCTTATGCAGTTTATCATATGTAGATACATGCTAGATTTTATCACTTCACATATTAAATTTTATGACATCTAAACACCTAATATCACAATCGCGCTTTTAATTACTCCAACACAACCACGCCATGGTACAAAAACACCCCAGTTGACTAACAGTTTAGTGGTCTTAGTGTCCTTTTTGTGAACAATCCACATATCAGAAGAAAGGCAAATTATATAATTAACGGGTAATAAATTTTTTTATCTCCGACGACCTGCGTTTAAAATAAAAGAGTAGCTTGATAATCCTTCCGACGAAGACCTAATGTATGCGCATTTGATTTGTTCTTGTGACTGTTCAAATATAATCTCACTTAAGTTACTATTTTTGATACAAATCAACTCCCAAGAGTTATTCAAATATAACTTTCAATAGGTTATCTATTAGGAAAACAAATTGTTTACTTTACGTGTGTCTTTTTGTCTGTAACTTTGATTTCTTTTGCAATTCCTTTAAGCGACAAAATGAATATCAGGTGATATCTGCTGAGTCGAAAAAAGAATATCTAAGACAATGCCAACAAGAGTCGGTTATACTGGGTGATGCCCCAATTAGGTTATGGACACAGAAAAGTATACCTCTTGTTTAGGCATGACAGAGTTAATGTTCTGTGCACTGTACTTCTACTTAATGAGATATATCTATTGACTTTGTTTCTTGTTGATACTTCTTGTAGTTTCACAGTGATATCCTGGACAAAGTTTACAGAGTAAAGATGAAAAGGGCAATAACTCACATTTGGCAAGACAGAGTTATTTTTCTTTTTCACTGCATATCTACGCAATAGATCTATCTACCTACAAAGTTATATGTTGATATATCTATAGTTTTGGGGCAATGTCCAGGACAAAGTTAAAAAATAAGAAAAAAAGGGCAATAATTCCAAAATTAGGTAAGGCAAAGTCACGGTTCTTTTGCACTGCTCGTTTTGCAATAGGTCTATCTAACTGCAAAGTTTCATGTTGATTTCTCTAAAATGTCAGTTATGTGCCAGTTATGTGCAAGTCTAAAGTGTAAAAATGAACAAAGGGCAATAACTCTTAAATTAGACAAGGCATAGTTAAGGTTCTTTTGGCACTGCCCTTTTACCCAATGTGATCTATCTACGTAGAAAGTTTCTTTTCGATATTTCTTATAGTTTCAGACTTGTAGCCCGGACAAAGATAAAAGTAAAAAAAATGAACAAAGTGGAATAACTCTAAATAAGGGAACGCGAGGTCACAGATCTTTTGCACTACTCATCTACATAAAAAGGGAAGATAATTAAAAAACAATGCAAAATAGAGTCATGATTCTTTGGCACTGTATCCCGCCTTAATGTCCTCTACCACTGTGTGCAGTTTAAATATATTTTGTCCAAGGGTTTTCAGGTAATGCTCAGGACAATATTTCTAAAAGGGAAGATAATTCAAAAACTGGAAAAAAATGGCTATGGTTTTTTGACACTGTACCCCGCTTCACTGTCAGTCTACCACTGTGTGCAGTTCATACAAATCATGTCTAAGGGTTTTTAGGATATGCTCCGGAAAAGCAAAATGAGCGGACACATGGATATATGGACAAACGGACAAGGTGGCGACAATACATTCTCCCTTCGGGGAGCATAACTAACTCTAGAAAGTTGTCATTTTCACAATACTATTAACATTCCATGATTATAGCAAGCGGGTTGGATACCTTTACACACGTAATACAACGATGATGAACATAAAAATAATGTGTCAAAGGCAGAGTTGTTTAAAGAGTCGAATGCATATTTATATCGGGGCTTGATCGGGGTTCAATACTGTTTGACCGAAGGCTAAGAAATCATTTAAAAAGAAAATATTGAATTAAATATGTTGAAAGTTAAATATCTTGACTTTTTGATGCTGACATATATGTAATCAAAAATCAATTAAATAATTACTTTTCACCGACTTGATTGTGAATTTGAAACCCTTATTTTCAGATGAATCATCAGACTTGAACTGTAGTTGTATTATGTTTCCAAATGTGATATATGTCAATGGATCAAAACCACAGTGTCTGCTTGTTGTTCCATCAAATCCCTTTTCTGTAATCTTAACATAGTCCGAGCTAGAAAAAATATAACAGGTTCAATAAATAAAAAGCAACTATTATATCAATTTGAAAAGTATTTCACAACAAGTTGTAGGATAGTTAAGTAACACTAAGCCCAAGTGGGACAAAATGCACACATTAAATGTGTAATCATAGCATTCATTCAATGTATAAATAAGACGCCTGTTGAACGAAAATGGAAACTCGTGCGATTGTTATATATGGCAATAAATTGCCAATATACTACTTCAGCTACATACAAGAAGCCCGTTAAGTTAAATGAACAAAGATCAATTATTCACTGGAAACTCGTTTTCAGCGGGTGCAAGCGATTCAATGAGGGCAAATATGAAATCAATGACGGAAAATGCACTGGACGTTTCTCCCAATGAAAGAAAGCATGCTGCCCGGCATATTTCATGTAATTCAAGTTTGACCAAAAAAAAACATAAGTGTGTCGCAGGGTTAAAATATGTCTACACTGGATAGAAACAAAGCCTTGTCGTAGGATCGATGTATTTATTTATCGCAAGTAAAACTGGTCACAAAAGATAGGTTATAGTGGTATGATCCTAGAATACTTAGCAGATAATCATCAAATAGAAGAATGCATGTGAAAGTTAAGTATTCATTTTGTGACATCAAGAACGACATTTATTGTACTGTGAGCTTGTTCCTAGTCAAACATTCAAATGATCTTTTTCGCAGCATTGTTATTTGTTAACGTATTGTACTTATTCTACTGTAAAAAGAGGACATGCTCCTAGATTCTCTGGTAAAATTGTAAACGTAAAATAAATAAAATGTGAATAGTTATTACTTTTTTAACAACCTTGTTTAAATTTTACGATGAAGAAATATGGATTAACAGAAAAAAACGCAATAGAGAACGCACCGACTGTACACTGTAACACCGAACTTTGGGTCAAACGCACTTTGGGGTCCGATAAACGGTAAACTTTACTGCGCACTATTTGAGGGGGAGCACAAGATGACGGTCGATATACATCAACATTTATAAGCGTCATTTAAATGCTGATGTAGCAGTAATTAAAATAATTATGTTCTTTTGTTGCTTAAATGGAAAGTGTTTTATTAATTTTAACACTCGAAATATCTAAAAATTGCGGCTTTATAACAAACCACTTACATTACGAATGTATTCCTACAAATTTGAAAAATATCCTGTTCTGTCAGCCATTTACTAGATAACTTTTGGTGCCATATTGAACACCATATTTAAAACGATGGGGTGTAATAAAATGCAAATGTCATCTCAGTGCATTTTAATTTCAATTTTAATGAAAAAATTGGATTTTTTTTATTAATAGAAAAAAGTTACCTGAAGGGAACATCAAGCCTTTTTTCACACCAATTAATGCCTTACAGTAAATTTTGGTTTTCATCACGTTAATCCTCGAGATTTTACCGTTTGGCAGGTACCAGTCATAATATTTTATGAAAGTAACTGCTATTATTAAGAAAAATCAAACTTTCCTTCCATGTTAAATGTACTTTGACATTTCTGCACCGACTTAGTTTTAATTTTTGGCCATTTACAAATTTTCGTGAAGCCCAATATTTGATGGCTAAAACTATAAAAAAGTGATAATTATAGTAACGATCTTACCACTTACCACGTGATAGTTCTTCGATATGCACACATTTCTTTACTTTTTTCAACTCTTTTTCATACGTTACGAGACGTTTCTTGCAGCCGAAATATATTATAAACAAGATCAACTAGGAAAGGCGGCGATCAATGAACGCAAGCCCTAGACGAGTCAGCAGCACGGAGCTCTGGAGGACCCCAAACAAAAAAAAGGACGGGGCACAAGGCAGAGCACGGACAGGATAATCCCATAAATGATACCTAAAAGGAAACAATAGTAGCCGAACAGGAAATCAAAGAAAACAAAGCAAAAGAAGTAAAAGGGCACATCGGAAGGGGACTCGAGATTCGGGGAAGAAATTGGCAAAATTAAAACAAAACTAGGGGCAAAAGGGAAGAAACATACCGTAGACGACAAAACAACAAGGGACACAAACAAAAGTTTCACCAAAACAGTATGAAACAACAAAGACATACAGAGGGGCTTCGCCTTGGAACCTGTCAGCAGCATAAGTACTGCTGGGGAGTTTTTATCAGTTAATTGCGCACCAAATCTCAGTCACGTTTCATTGATTAAACATTACCAGTATTATTACTTTGATTTTTGACTCAGATATACTGGTTACTATAAAAAGCGTCTGAGAAAGTAGTCCCAAAATGTTAATATAAATTAAGGTTTCATATTTGCATGCCATATTTTTACATAAACATTTAACAAACACACAAATCTACCACATCATTGTTCTGGTTATATACAATGAATTTTATGAGATTCATTTAATATAATTTAGAATAGTTTATTGGAAGTATAGTTTAAGTATAGGTTAATAAACATTTGCCAGTACAATGTTATACATATATATACCCTATGACACACGTTTCCGTTATGTTTCGTAAAGCCAAGAAGCGTTATATTGGATATAGGATGTATCTAACGTTAGTGAATTATAAGTTACTTACATACAGTTTTCACTCTTTTCAACACTAAAGTAGTCGGATTGTAGGATCATAAAATGATCATCAGCTGTCTTCAGTGTCCATGTACAGTCTTCAAAAACTCTGAAACAAGTAGCAATCTAACATTAAATTCTACGTTTGACAGATCAATAAAGATAAGAAAAATGCTTCCGTGTTTTAATTTCTCAAAAATATAAAAGAGAATAACAAGTTTTACCTGAGCTTATCGCTCTTGTTCTTTTATATGCTTAAAGAATCTGTGGAAATTATAGCATGTTGACCTATTAATACTATATCAAATATAAATGAGCTAGTTTCCTGAAAGTCATATTGTAATATTGAATTTAAGGAGATAGATTTTGAAAATCATCTAAATAATTAAATGGTAAGAGCTTGAATATAAGGCTTAAATTGTTAATTTTCATACTCTACTATAACACTTTATGGCGTGTTTCTTAAACCAAATCAAATAAAAATCTTGAAAGGGATTGATTCCTATGTAGCATTAAAACACCAATAAAATATTAGGTCTGTTCATGGCCTGCTTATACTAATTTTCATAAGTACATAAATACGATAAATAAGAATTTATATAAAAACGAATTGACATCATCTGCTGTATATCATGTTACCAGAATGAAAACTATATTTATAATGTATGTTACTGACACACTGTAATTAATTGACAAAGAACTCGGCTAAGGGTCTTATTTTAATTCTATTTGAAGTGACACTTCCGTATCCGTATCCGTACTTGCTTTTTACGGGAAATTGCAAATTACCATAAAGGGCAAAGTTTCTTGTTAATACTGTCAATATGTTGTTTACTAAATTCGATGTTTTCGCATTATATGTATCAGGTCAAATCTTGACCTGTTACATTTTTAAATCATTTCATTAAAGTTTTCTTCTGTTTTCAAACGTTATTACAGCTCTATTTGTGAAGTTCTCTTACAAATTGCAAATCTTACTGCTTTGACAATATTTTCTACGTCCGTCTAAACACATTTATTAATACATAATGGAGACTTTAAACGTCCTATAAATAATACTCCTTTAGATATTGTTTCCTTTAAAAGTTACAAAAATCTGTTTTTCTATTTTTAAACTCTCCGTTGCTCAAAATGCTATTGTATAATATAATACTCTTAATGCTCAAATGAAGGAGTATCAATATCATTAAATTAAGATACATTACACGGGGGAGAAAGTGTTGCACGAGGGATTGAGTTCTAATGATAACTTTTCAAGGAGTTCTTGTGATAACTGTCACGGAGTTCGTCGGAAAACTATTGTATATACTGCAAAACACTCGTCAAGAATGGTAATTTTCCTCTTTAGAAAGTAAGTTTTAGGTGCTTAATTAAACTTAAATGATTAAGCTTGCCTAACATATTGTATTATGTGTCAAAAACTAATTAATAGTCCATTTTTCATCGCCTCTTGCTTAAAATCTAGTAGCTTTGTGTAAAAATCCAATTTATTCGCCAATTTGTTAGTATTGACCTGTTTATTTCAAGTCCTTATCCTTGCCATACATAATACATAATTACCTAATTATAATTCAAAATTTCAAACATAAAGCCCCGGGTAACAAATTTATACCCGATTTTTCAAATGTCCCGGAGTTCTTGTGATACCTCAAAATATGTCCTGGAATTCTTATGATAACCTTTATTACAGCAAATGTGTTTCTTGCGCTAAACCATGGCACGTTTTAGCCGTTTAAAATTAATTTATAATGTTTTTAAACTATTTGTATAAATAAAAAAAATTCTTGAATCTTTACAAATTTTGTCGCAAGGAAACTTTGTTTCCAATTATATATATATATATATATGTTTGTGTGTGTGTATGTGTGTGTCTGTGTGTTTGCGTGTGTGCGTGCGTGCGTGTGTGTTTTCTTTGTTGCATTTCCTACTGAAAATTAAAGGAAAGGTTTATAACAATTTTCCGCACGAAAAAGTTATATAAAAGATGAGGGCATCAAATTACGTTTCTATTTATTTTTCGAAAAAAGCTCGAAGGCAGAGGCATCATGTAAACGCTCGTTATTGACAATTATTACTTGACATAAAGTCAATGAAATTATTTATAGAAATGAAAAAAAAACCCTTAGATTTCTGACATTTAAGAAAAAAACTTGATAAAAACAATTACCTGTAAAATTCTACACCATTTATTACTCCCGTCCTGAGCCGAATTTCAGCAACACCACCCATGAGTTCCAAATCTATTTCTCCGCCACATGGTTCTATAAATAGAATATTGCCTTCAAAAAGGTTTTTAAAAGCTCTAAATGCTGATCTTTACAAAATTTATAATCATAACCTAAGTCAGCAGCAGAAAGCGAACCTTATTTTAGTTTTGAAAGTAAAGCAAAATAATGATAAATATATATACCTTCTCTCGTTGAACGAAATTTCAGTTCGGCTGCTTTCAGAATACATGGTAATGTTACCAGAAGGGCAAAAACTAAACATTTAATTCCACACATCTTGTTTTTACAAAAACATATTTATGTTTATAATACAAAAAAAAACAACTTCGTTTTACAAAAACACATCTGTAACTGTTAATATAATTGTTCAACTTTATGAAAAAAGTATGTATACTTAAAAACAGGATGTGACCTATATATTTTCTGTTGCCGTTAGAGTTTTCAGAGAAATAACTTAGGCAATAGGAAACCTCTTGTTTCATAGAAGTAAATAAAGTGTTTGCTAGCTAAGCAGGGCGGTTATTATACCGACACAAGTACTTCAGTCCTTATTTTATTTTATATTATTAATAATTATGAGAATTTTTGTATCACATGTGCAGATCCATATTATATGTGTAATTTATTGTTTATTGCTGTATTTATATTCATGAAAGATTCTGTTTTTATTTGACAAAGTTTTTTATTCCCGCGTTAACGTCACGTTCTGTTTAGCGTATAGTTAAACGGACGTTGCCTCATTTGTAATTTGTTATTTTATAAACGTCAATTTTTTCTGAAGAAGACTAAACGTCGAAAGCTTAAGAAAAGCGTTTGTTTTTATTGAACTGATTATTATAGTCCTTATAAATGAAACATGAAATTTTATCGCTTAATTATATCTTCTAGTAGATGTTAATTAACCTCATTTCCGTGCATTAAGATCTGCAGACGCATGAAAATGCATTTAAATCTTCGTCCGCAGGTGGTCGTCGTTTTGGTGATTTCATCAGCCTTCCTTTATCGGGCCCTTGCAGTTAATTTTCCGCTGTTCATGCTGCTCTGTCTTCCTTTAATACGTAAAGTACTTTTCATTATTGTCATTGGGTTAACTTTTATATGGATCTAACTGATCATTTCTGTGTTTTACTTATTTTACATTTTTTAACCAAAAACAGACAGGTTTGGTGCACCAATGAATAAATTCATCTCCCAAGTAGTGTAAAAGTTGCTGAACATTCCAAGGCGGCGCCATTCTGTATTTTGACAGAAAGAAAAATGAAAATTAATAAGCTTATATTTGCTCATAATTAGAAACACAGAAATCAGGTTTTTTTTAAGAGGGGGGGGATAAACATTCGACCAAACCCATGGAGAATACTTGATTTTAATAGCCTTATATAGGTGTTTTCGTGTCCTTTTTGTAATTTTAGAACGGACGGAAGGAAATTGAGACTGCAAAATTCAGACGATTTATAAATGTGACGACCTTTCTCATGTCAATGGCACACTAAGTCATTTGTATCAATTTCATTTATTTCCAGAGTATACATATTAAACATGCAGCATGAACTTAAATATTTCTACAAAAGTTATATAAATCATGAATCTAGATCAAAATGAGCCCTACCACGGGCCTGGGAAGTAATTTGTATAAATTAAACTAAGGTATAAGAAATGCAAAATGAGAATAAAGATCAACAAGGCAAGAGCGACGTTCACAGACAGCAGCCCCTCGACACAATCAGCCATACAACAAAGGGACCCGAAAACTTTACCCAAAACGGGGAAACCAAAAAGGGGACGGGGAAAAAGGGGGAGATGAATTTAATTAAATGAAATTATAAAAAAAGGCCAAACTAAATTTAAGGGGGGGGGTTTTTAAAAAAGGGTAATAGGGGCGGCAAAAATGGTAAAAGGGGGAAAAAGAAAAAAAAAACGAAAGAAAATTTAAAAATAAAAACTAAAAAAAGTGAAAAAAAAAATTTTTAAATAAATATGTAAAAAAAAATAAAGGGGAACCAGAATTAACCTTTTTGGAAGGAAGTCTTTTTTTCCCCCCTTATTATTTTTTTTAATTTTGCCCCTTTCCCTCCCCCAAAGTCGACCCCCACCCGTCCCCTTTTAAATATTGCCCTTTTAATCAATCAATTTTTTGTTTTCTTTAATTTCCCCTGCGTTACTATATTCCCTTAAGTAACTTTTAAGTGATTTTTTCGTCTCTCCCTTTTTCCCTCCCCTTTTTTTTCGGACCCTTTGCTCTTACCCTGGTTATTTTGATGAATCAAGTTTGGGGATTTTCAGAACGCCCCCAGCCCTTTTTTGATTTTTTACAAATTTTATACATTCAGTTTAAACCTTTTATCGAAAACCCTTTTTTTTAACCCAAAAGAACCTACGAATTTATTTTAAAAACACTCTCCATAAATTTAATTTTTAAAAATTCAATTTTTAAAAAAAGGTTTAAAAATTTAAATTCAAAACGAAGAATATGTTTAAATTTTCTGTAAATACTAAAATTTATGATACAATCCTTATAAAAAATTTAAAGAGAAAAAATTGACTTTTTTATCCAAACATCGCAGTCACAATCTAATTTATGAGAAAAAAACCAAATTTTTTAACTTATATTAAAGTGAAAATTTTAAAAACAAAATTACCCTTTCGTTTTTTAAACAATCGCTTTCCCCTATAAAAATTTTTTTTAAAATTTTCCTCTATGAAAATACAAGCCTCGTATTGGAAAAAAAAAACTGCCCCATAGACCCCAAAAAAGTTTTTAACCACTTCGAGAAAAAAATGCTTTCACCTGGGGGAATCATAAGGCTAATATTTGGGAAAATTTGGCTTCTAGATTTTAAAATTTTATTCCAACAAATTTACATTTTGGGGATTTTGCTTCGCTTTTTAAAGATTTTTTTCAAAGCTTTTTTTAAATTGTTTAAAAATTTTAGCACTTTTTTTGGGTGTTGCATTTAGAACTGTCGAATTTTAAAGAGACTGTTTAATACGATTTTTTTACTTTTTTAGATCAGAAGTTAGATTAAAAAATGAAGCGGTTTTTTTTTTTTTTTTTTTTTATTTAACGCCTTTTTCCCAACAGTATTTTACATTTAAGGGGGTTTTTCCCCACGTTTTTGGGTCACCAAAACCTTTCCCCCGCCTAAAAATACCAAACACTCCCGGGGCAAACCCCCCCCAAGAGGTTACGAATTAAACAGCGATCTAACCCCCCGACCACGGGGGTAAAAAACAAACATTTACACCGCTTTTGAGTCTTATGACCTTTTAAACCTTTTTATAAATTAAAATAAGCAAAGAAAATTTTTCATACATAATATAAAAAGCTTTAAAACACCCCTAGAAAAAATAGAAACAATGAAAAAGAATTTATTAAAAAAATTTTAAGGAAAACCCCCACTTTGGGCCACAGACAGATATTCTTCGAGATAAGGGGACAAAACCGATGGGGTTATTCATCATTTATTTGGGAAAACCCCAAAACAAACCTGCGTTAAGTAACAAATTTTAATTTTGTTTCTTTTTTTATTTTTTTGGTTTGTTTCCACTTTCCCCTTTTTGCAAAAATTTCTCATCAAATAAGGATACGGGTTTAATGGGACCTTTTTTTAAAATTGACAAAAATTATGACATTTGCCTTTCAAAAACTGAAAAAAATATCGGTATATCAAAAGAAAAGGGAAAGAAAAAAAACTATTTATTTTTTCAAAAAGGACAAGATTACCCCAGATCACTCACATGTGATACAACATAAGAAATGGTTAAATTCCAGAAATTAGATCACATTGTCATTATTTCTCCATGCTGCATTATTGTTAAATAAATAACCCTAACGGCAGGATAACATTTTTTACCACAGGGATATGATTTATACAACTTTTGTACGTGTCGACTTTACAATTATATTAATAGGGACCGAAAATGATTTTTGAGATTCCCTTAAGTACAGACTCAATCAAACCCAATCTGCAATTTTCACGTAATTTTGTTGCGATTAGTGCTTCCAAAGAATCACAAACTTTTTCCAGATTTTTTAAATTCATTCTACCCTATTAAAACTAAGTGATCCCCGTGGCAGGGCCAATTCTGGTTCACGTTAACCTGATTGATTTACTGTTTGAAGAAGACCAGAATATCTTGGAAGGAACTGTCCCTGATATTGACTTTTAACATAACCTTTGTAGATATCCACAAGGCAATAATACATGTCAAATATCTAAGGTCTTGGCATTGTTGTTTCACAAAATCAGACTGAAATGTTTTTCCAGTACAATAAGATAGAGAAAACAGAACCCCTAAAGAAAGCCCAACACGGCAAAATTGAAAATGTGGCAGACTGTTTTTGATTTGAGTCTGTTTATGGACGGTACTGGAAAAGGAAGGTTACCGTCAGACTTATATAGGAGTTTTCGTTTCCGGTCTGAATCTTCTGAACCGGTGGAAGGAAATTAAAACTATTAAGCAGAAACGTAAACCATAATGAGACGATGTGCAAAGTCAGATTTAGTTAAAACATATTTATTTTCCGAATAAATACATTTAGACATGTACAATACAACTCAAATATTTTTTAATTAAAGAAAATGATTAGAACGGAAGACTGAGTCTTATAAATTTCTTCTCCATAAGGGCGCAGGTTTGATCTCCTTATCAAACTTTTAGTGTTTTTTTGTTTTGTTTTTTTTGTTTGTTTTTTTAGATTATAATATTTAAAGAGATTTTAGGTTTATATATTCTAATTATTTTGAATAAGACATCTTATTAATGAAACATATGTTAATTAAAAAATGTAAGTTTACTAAATTACAATAAGTTGTAAATGATGCATATAGAATATCAATTTAAAAAAAACTTTTGACATGAATTATGTCTGAAGTACCTACCCGCCATTGTAAATTTACAATGATGTCTCTGTTTTGCCATATTGTTGCAGTCTTACTCTAATTGAATTGAAAGACTGATATGGCTTTATGTGTTGATGTGAAGTGGCTGTACCTGTTTTATGATGAATTTTGCATTATCGCTACAAAGAAAAACCCTGCCATTGGTCTAAAAATCATTCACTGATGATAAAAAATGGCTGTGTCAAGTGGGTTGCTGGGGGATGTGTAGGTTGTGCACAGTTTGCATGTTTTCAGATTTAAATAACTACATCATGTTTTATCCTCCGGCGTACAACATGCAAAGCGTAGATTTTTTGCTTGTATCATCACTTTGTAAAAGTAGAATTGTTAGTTTTGTAGAAAAAATGAGCATAAGACGGATGTTTTTGTGAGCTATAAATGATATAAATGTAAAGAGAAGTAATACAAAAGAAGAGCATTATCTGCAAGCATAGCATTTTGATTATTATTTAGGCTTCACGTGTTGAGAATTGAGTACCGCTCAAGACATGCTAGGGGGCGTGAGGGATGTTGCACATTTACATTATCCCTCATGTACAGACTTCTGCAATTCTCTTGTAATTGTGTTGCGATTAATGCTTCCAAGGGATCAATTAGTTTCCATAATTGTTTTAATTTGTGCTTATACGTTTCTAGTTTAATATTATTTATGTTTGTTTTACTTTTTATCATAAAAACAGCGAAAATCAATAAACATTATTGTTATTTTAAGTAAGTTTATATAACAATTCCGTGGAGGCAAATAATCACCACTCTGCGCTTCGGAGTTAGCTTGACCGGTGGCTATCTGGGGTCTGTATTTTATAGTAAAAAAGCTATGTCATATATAATTGTAACTAAGTATTCATATGACAAGAGCATAGTTCATTTCATGTGTCAATATAAATCATTATATTGATAATTGAAATAAAAAAACAATTGTAATAAATCGGTATCCTCTCTGTTTAAAAATATTTTTTGATTACTTTAAATTTTATTTTCTAAAAACAAATTTGCATACGGGCGTATATTTCCACGTCTGTGTGGTGCTGTTGTTACCCCAAGGGCATACCTTACCTATATTTTATAGCGGTCTGCTAGACAATACTATTTGCAAAATATCTCTTGTCATCGTAGTTTTACAAAAGATAACTAACAGTATTTTTCTATACAAACAAATTAAAAAAAACACTGGCTTTGCCAATTTCTACCCAGTGGCATGATGTATATAATGTTTGTACAAAACTACGTGGATGCTTCAAGCAAAATGTCTAAGCTCTTGAAATTGTAGTTTCTGAGGGGATTTAGTATGCATGTCTTTATAAATTAAATGAACCCCCGGGGTCCAGCCAATTTTGCATTTACATAACTTGTGTAGAAAATATGATAAACGAGATCAACAAGGAAAGACGGCGTTCAATGAACTCAACCCCCACATACGACCCAGCAACCAGTGGCAAGGAGCTCAGGGGGACCCAAAACAAAAATGAAGTTGTCAGGAAGTCTACTTGACAATTCTACAAACCATATATATAAGCTCTTGGCATGTAAAATTGTAAGAGAAAGACCTAAGGAAAAAACCCAACACGACAACATTGAAAATGTTGAAGGCTCACTTTGATTGAGCCTGTTCATGGACGGTACTGAAAAGTGCAAGTTACTGCCCTTTTTGAAGTCACCATTGGTGTAACTACTACTAACCGTTCCAAAGCGGTACCCCTTCGTGTTCCTTTACGTGTCTTACATATGTTAATTGCTACATGTTTTGATGTTTCATGTTTTGTGGAGTCTTACCTTGTTGAATTGTCGCCCCCCTCTGTTTCCCCTTGCAACCCTTGTCCCTTTAATTCTCTTATTACGTGTCTTTACCATTCCTTGACCACCCTTGTGTCCTCTCCTTGTTTTGGTTTGGTGCAATCTGGGTGCCCTGCTGTTATATCTAGGGCTGCGCCCTGTGAACTTTGCCTTTGCCTTGTTGATCTTTATTCGCTTTTTTGTAATATATTTTCATTAATTAAACTATGTTAACCGATAACTTCTTAGTCGTTTTCCGAAATTACCCTAAATTGTGTGGCGGCGTGGACGAGTGGTCAACTCGTCGCACAAGTAACCTATGGATTACTGGTTGCATTGGTTCATACGCCGTCAGGTGTTACCTTTGTTCTTTGAAGAAGAAACTTTTACATTCTTTGCTTAGTACTGGTTGATTCCAGAAACGGATTTAAGCGGGTTTCAATAAGCTTATAGCTTCCAACACAATCGGAACTTAAATAAACTTGTACAAACTAATTTACCGTAAATTAATTTCATTCTCCTCATTTGAATATATCGCCGATTTAAGGTACTTTCACCCTATTGTGTGTCTTTGTTGATACCAGATGAAGTCTTGAGTAAAATTCAAATTTTGTGATGGTATGTTGCATTAGATTCTAGTTTTCTAACTGGATTGTTTTGTCTTGACATCGAATCTTAAGCTTTATGGAATTCTGCAACATTTTCAATGTTGCAGTTTTCAGCGTTCCTAAATGTTTCCAATTTTCTCTGTTGTACTTACATTGACTAAAATATCTCGGAAGTCATTTTTGAATAACCACTCATCTCCAGATTGTCTACTGATGTCCAGTTTAATAGTAATTTTTATAATGATAGTTCTTTTGACTACCGGATTTTTATATACCATTATTATGGTATTGCTATCAATATGTGTTGTTACTATTTTCAATATTTGTACTTTAAACATAGGTAGAAACACATTATGACATAACTTTAGGTTAATGGGATTATGTTATCTTCTCAGATTATTCCTATGTGTTTGGTAACATTTTGGTATAACCGTTTCACAATCAGTATCTATTTGTTTCACTGATTGTGTAAGACTTTACATTGGGTAAAGCTATAGGGTATTTACAAGTGAAGTGATACGTTTCAAAAGATCTGCCAGTTACAAGTTTGATATATATTATGCAGAGGTCATTTTAAGGCATTGGCAGGTTACCAGTACGTAGTTACCTTTATCATGACATCAGCATTAGTAAAAAGAAAGAGAAACAAAGGAAAGATAAACATATGCAAATGTAAATATTATATTTAGTTACTAATATACATTGAATAAGCAAATACTTGAACAAAAGTATAAAATCTTTGGTGTTTCTCAACTCTTAATTCACGATTGTATCTCTCACAAAAATACTTGAATCTTTTATTTAGTGAACTCTGTCCTGATTGAAGAGTGTATGTGTGTGTAATGAACAGGAACCAAAGAAAAATTTACATATTACTTTTGCAAAAAGTTTATTCTTTCTTATCATCTGGCAACCATATGTTTATGCTAGTTCCTTTAAAACAAAATAGATCTGGAATATTATGAAGCGTATATGAATGTTGTGTAGTCAATCCCTTTGGATATTGTCTTGTCTACTTACTTGGATTGAAATATTACTCACTGAAAATACTCGCCGCTATAATACGTGAATGCAGATCATAACCTCATAATATGCTTATAAAATAGTAAATATTGAAACATTTAAATACGCCCAAAAACGGCAAAATTGAAGTTTGATTGAGCATATACTATGACCTAGTTTCTCTATTAGAGCTCACATCAGCAAATGTTCAGTGTTGTGTGATAACTGTTAAACAATTGTCTCAGCAATTTTTCTAGTATCTGATCTCGAGATAAAATATCTATCCTGGCAATAAATTCTCTTACTATTGCAGACAGAGCATTTTTATCAGACAGTAAGGCGTGCTACTTCTCCTTATGGTGTTGTGTCGCATCTTCAAAACTGGACAGCCTTTTTCTCAGTTTAACACTAGCTGTTTACAGATACCATATTGTCTGTCTTCTCCACATATGAAGTGCTTTAAGAAACTAAGACAAGCAAAACGCAAAACTAATCCCTAAATTACCCCTGAAATGTAAATTGGTTATGATTCGCATATATTTGCATGCCATAGTTACATTTCGTAATGATTCGTATTCAATTGTATGTTGTTAGTTTTTTTAAATAAAACTATTCGTTAATCATTCGCTTTCACCTGTCATAAAAATGTTATAAAAATGTTATAAGAATTGTTACAGTTCGTAAATATTTACTATTATTTGTACAAATTCGCAACATATCACAAAGGTTCGTTTAATGTACAAATGAGTTTATAATGAACCGACAGCACGTTACTTTTATGCAAACCGACGAATGCTTTACGACTGATGAACGCAATGTAATGCGCAAGGTGATGTCTTGACTTTTCGCCCAAGTATGAGAAAATCTTGAAATCTCAGAAAAGTCCGTAATATTTACTAACTTTTTATTTATCTTTTTTATATTATTTATTTATTTATTTATTATTATTCTTGTATTTTTCTTTTGCAAATTCTAACATCGTTTTCATTTTCGCTTCATTTAGGCAGATTATGAGTTTTCTTACCAACAAAACAAGGCGTTGTTGAAAAAGATATACATATGAAGCTGTTTAACATATTATCTTATATGTCTATCTTATTTTAGAAATAAAACATAATCTGACATGTACTAACGTCACCTTCCCAATTGATGTTCAGATAGCTTGGTGTCAACTCAGAAATAATAACACTCACAAAAGTATTTATTTGACTGAAATCTGTGAAAATTGTGTAATACAGTACAATTGTGATTAAAAATGCAATTACTTTAGAATACTTCTTGCCATACTTACATAAGCAAATGTGAGATATAAAATCATTTGTATCTTTTTTATATCCCTTAATCCTACACACATGTAATATTACATATAGATAACGTACGTGTACTTGTACCTGATATGATTAAATATACTTAAAAAAAATAATTTTGGTATTTTGGTTAACATATATTAAAGCGTAAGTTACACTGATATACCATTTCACAATCTTCGTATTTATACTTATTTTTGGTAACCCTAGCAAGGGCTTGGCCCAAAATGATTACTTTTTCCCTTATGCTTTATCATGCCAACCCTAGATAAGCTCATCTGCGAGCACGTTGTTTTCGGCAATACTTCTTTCTTTCTGTTTTAGGAATCGTTATTATGATATTTACATTAAACAGAAAATATAATCTTACTTTAAATGTTGCGTTTTCAAAAACATTCTTTCTTTTTGTTGACATATTCGGCCTTATCAACAAAAAGCAGTAACAATGAATGTAGTAGAATGTCACTGGATTTGTTTTAAAAAAACTGGAAATGTTTGATCGCTCGTAAGCATTAATCACAACAAGATAACATGAAAATTGCAGACGCTGTTAGATTGGTTTATACAGAATTTATTTTAGTTCGATTATGTAGGGAGCTATAAGCTTGTGGACACACTTTCTAATCCGTTCCTGGAACCAACCAGTACTGAACAATTATAGTAAAGTTTCTTGCTCAAGGAAACAACAACTTGCCTCTGACGGGGTTTGAACTATGTTCGATTGAGTCTGTTATTGAGGAAAATGAAAACGTGTAACATTCATTAGCCCCCCCCCCAGTATATTCAATTCTCAATACTTTAAGTATTGAAATCAATTATCCCGAAAGACCAGACAAATATAACTACACTAAAGTAAAATTATTTACACGGTTTATGTAAAATAGACTCTATAAACAGATTTAATCAAAGCGAGGCTGCAGCAATTTGCCCGTTCGGATGTTCTTTAAGGTTTTAGATTCACTATTTTAGCTAAGAACACGAGACATATAAAGATACTGAATTAGAGTAGATTTAATACTAAATTTATTGAACTAGTTAAATATAATCATTTATGCGAGCCTTTTGCAACGGTGTCGATACATTACGCATTAAATCATTGAATATTATATTCTGTTTATCGCATATCCAAACAATAAATGGTTTACAAATAAAAAGGGTCATTTAACATAGACGCGCCTAATGAGAAATGCTTACTTTAGCATTTTCGATGTTTGAATGTATCGCAAATGACGTCACCTCAAACGGTTTTTGATAAGTTACAAATCGTTTGTATTAACTTACTTTATTATACATTTGCATACATTACATATTAGATAATTAAGCTAAGAATAACAAGTCCTATTATTGTAAACAAACTCTATTATATTTATGGCATATTCATAGGAAAATGACAGCAACAGAGCACTCATACTCTGATAAGACAAAATGTTTAGTTTAGTTTTAAGATACAGAGATTCATATAATATAAAAGCATAACATATATTTGAAATTCACTGAAATGTTTAAACACTGTTCTTTGTTTCGTTCATTTTCTAAATGTAAAACGGTAGATGCGTTATATATATATTATATATAACATTGCAAAAAAAACATAATTAACAGGACTGCTACTAAAGTGTCTTATAATTAAAATAACAAAACGAATAGGAAGATAGACGAGTGACAAATTTATTCTTATTCGCTTGGTCTTTGGAATTTTCAAATATTCTATTGCATGGCAAAATGAATATAACAGTGATTAGATTTACTTATGAAAGGTTTTATTAATGAAACTTTGCCCCGCGCCCTCGCTAAAAAACGTTTTTTCGCTCCGCGCCCCTGCCATTTTAACTTGTAGTAAATTCTTAACTTCGCTTGGCGTTTTATTTCTTAAATCTCGCCCCGCGCCCTCGCTAATTATCGTGTTTTCGCTCCGCGCCACTGCCCTTTTAAATAATTATTTCTCGACCTTTTTGCTTGGCGGGGTCGCGGGGCGAAAACACGAATGGCACAATTCAGCCACTATAAAGGTAATCAATATAGTAAATTTATATGTTGAATAAGACGCAGAAATTATTAAACGAATTATTCAAAACAATGATATCTGACATAAATGATTAATTTTCGAATAGTCACTATGTAAAATTACATAACTTTTATGTCTATCA
This sequence comes from Ruditapes philippinarum, assembly GCF_026571515.1. Classification (NCBI taxonomy): domain Eukaryota; kingdom Metazoa; phylum Mollusca; class Bivalvia; order Venerida; family Veneridae; genus Ruditapes; species Ruditapes philippinarum. The sequence goes on from NW_026856389.1 coordinate 28,497, forward strand.
GCAAAATTAATTGGTACTGCGTATTGGTAATCTTCTGAAATGATTGATGGTTAGGATCATTTATACAGTACTTCGAAGCATTTTCTTATTCCTGACACAAACAAATCGCTTAAAACAATTTAGATAGAAATGATTATCATAATTTAAAAAAAAACATATGTGGTAGTTTTTAGCTGCATGTATATGTAACTCATTACTTGTCTTTTACTTTTCATTTAAGAAATAACATCGGCCTGAGAGATGTATATCGGCTATTTAACACCGGTTTGGAGTTTTGATGCGTAGGAATTGACCACGAAGGCCGTATGCCTGAGTGGTTAATTTTGTCGCATCAAAACGACAAAACCGGTGTTAAATAGCCGATATACACCTCTCAGGCCGATGTTATTTCGATTCTAACACGATAAAATAAGGAAAAACGATATCACTACAGTAATGTTATTTTTCAAGCGGAAATATTTTCAGGTGCTAATTTTTGTATAACGCTGTTCGATTTTCGCACCCTACTGTTACGAAGATAAAGAAATTATTAAACAAAAGAAATAATAAGAAAAAAACGTTACTTATCAAGTTTTCAACAATAAAAACTTACGTCGTATTGTGTTTACATCAGTGCCCCATTGATCATTTTTGTATGTATGAAATAACGTCAGCTTGTTTATGAATGAGTTGTTTACTTAGGATGACGTCATTACGCTGCTTACGGATTGGCGCCGTTTTGTCAAAATATTTATTAACTGATATGGATCTAATTTGTGGCGTTAGTGTATGTGAGATATTATTCCGGTATTGTATGAAAAGAAAACATTATACCAACTGAAAATATGAATAAAAATGCTTTTTATTGTTGCTTTAAAATGCTTTGTAATCGAGGGTGAAAACATAACAGCGCATATACAAGTAGTCCCTAACCGGTGTTTATTGGCAGTTTAACACCAGTTTTTTTTCCTTCTTTGTCTATAGTGACAAAATCACGTGAGTGTTAGAATACATAACAAATTAACAAAGCTTGCCAGATTTTAAGTATCTTCCGATACATCATTTTTTGTATACCCTTATCTAACTCAGTCATTAAATATTGCTCTAAATAATCAATTTGATAAAATTTATGCAAGCCTCTTCCATACATTTTCTTCAACAACAAAAAACAACATAACTAATCTCTTATGACCCTGAAATGAAAAGTGATGCCACGCTTTCCGCCCAAATCGGGCACAAAATCGCGCAGATTAATCATTTTTCAATTTGATTAAGTACATATTACTTAATTATCCTTTACAGATTGGTCCATTTGAAGTGCTTAACTTGATCCATGTACGATTTTCAAATGTTATAGTTTAAGGTTTTTGGACCTATATGAAGCTCCTTTAAAGTGCACTTATCACATTATGTTTCTTTTTTCAAATCTAGACAACGTATCTGGCAAAAATTATAAATAAATGTTAAAAATAACATCAATGACTGAAGTTTAAGTGAAATAAGAATCATCGTCATTGATCTGACAAGATTAAGATGAAGCAATATATTTATCACTGTATATCAATTTCACTTCAAGTAAAAAAAGGGTATAAATGTTTAAGTAGTTTAGCTATATACATGTACTAGTATTGTGTCATGACAAATCAACAAATAGTCACTATTTAAGATCAATTGTGATTGATAAAGTCTGGCACCGCCTCTTCGTTGAATTTTGTAACACTCTCTATCCAATCATAGAACATGCCAACGTTTGTGTAAACACCGTAGTGTTTATCCACATCACATCCCCTGCCCCAAGAAACGACTCCGGTAAGAACCCATCTTGTGTTCGTTGCCATTATTAAGCCACCTCCACTGTCCCCTTCGCAACTGTCTCCAGTTCTACCAATCTTTAATTGGGGAGAAAAATAAAAACTGGCAAATATAAATACCACAGGCAAGTGAATAACAAAATAAATATTAATTTCATTTTATTTACACAAAGCGCGCTAACAATGAAAGTGTTTTTTTTTATAATTTCCAGAACATTTGTGTTTTGAAATGTAATGTATTGTTTGTTTGTTAAAGGGATACTCAGGCAAAATATTGACAAAAATTTAAAAATGATATTATGTACTCAAATCACGCTAAAATGACATTTCTTAAAGTCCCAGCATGAATTTCTGTATAAATTCTATATATTTTGGGTTTGAAGCTTAAATATATCTATATATGTTGAACGAAATTTAGACGCCAACAAAATCACCGAATAGCTTATAAACAAGCCATGTGACTTAAACAAACCCTAGAAAATACAAAAAAAAACAGGAATTGTGAATATTGTATGACTGAAAGAAGTCTAACTAATTGATTTGACATGTTCTTTAACGTTTCCAGAGTTCACTGTGACAACTATTGTGAAATCTTAGCGCTCTAACCTGACCCACGCGGGTCAAGTTAGGAAAACACCATTTTTTTTTCTTTATATGCAGAAAAGTTTTGTTCCTTTGACTGTCTAGCGTATTCATTTTGAGGACATTTGCAGAATAATAAATGAAAAAGTCAAAACTAAGAAATGAAAATTTTGCCTGTGTCTCCCTTTAAATAAAATTCAAAAGCAAACAGAATCACCAAATTATTTTTAAGCAAATTGCATTACAAAAACAAAATAGAGAAAATAAGAATCCCTAAAGAAAGCCCAACATGTCAAAATTGAAAATGTTGCAGGCTCGGTTTTATTGAGCCTGTTCATGGACGGTACTGTCAAGTGCAAACATGCCTCGAATGTTACAAGAAAAACTTGGAATATACTTTAAGTGTAAAACAAATGTAGGTATTTGACTTGATGGGTATTGTTCCGTTCCAATGGTTCACTGCGATATTTAGCGTAAAGTCTTGAGTCTTCTTACTGACCACGTTAGACAACTTCAAAAGGAGAAAATCTTTGCCCTAGAACTGCGTAATCTGCTCATTTCGAGGACAATAATAGAATATCTGATTGAAAGTTCAGTAAGAAGAAATAGGTTTTGTCTGTGTCTCTTTTAAGAAGATGATACATTATAATAAATTAATGAATGTTTGCCATGGCAGGTTAACTTCGGTTAAACATTGAAATACATTAACGTCATTGCGATTATTGTTTTAAAATCGACAAATATTGATTCATATGCCAGATAATATCATTATTTTTATGTTTGTGCGTGTTTTCTTTTTATCCGAAATGTTAATGAGTGATTAGAGAAATAATTATAATTAATTTTAAACATTACTTGGCTATCAGATTAAAAACCGTACGTGTTCGATGTAATGAAACCATATAAATATATAATACTTACTTTACTCCCAGCACAAAACATTGTGTCAGTGAGTTTATGGCGATCGTTGCCCATTGATTCAAGACATGTTTCTCTGTCCGCATACGGAATATCTACATGCTATAAAATGAAATAAGTACATGTTATAAAATGCATTATACTAAAAGGTATGAAAAACAAGATCAACAAGGAAAGGCGACTTTCAATGAACGCAAACCCAGCACAAGACATTGTGTCAGTGAGTTTATGGCGTTCGTTGCCCATTGATTCAAGACATGTTTCTCTGTCCACATACGGAACATATACATCCTATAATATGACATAGGTTCATGTTGCAAATGCATTTAACTAAAACAATATGAAAAAAAAACAAGAGTGAAAGGATCACTAAACCCCTCATTCATTTGCCTATATAAACCAGTTAAATAGATTTATAAAATCTAGTTTATTACCACTAACCAGTGTTCGACAAAACGGACAAAAACCATTTACTATCTTTGAATCTTAGTATTAATATCTTAAATAACTACCCTCAGTCTCTGGGGCAATGATGTGGCTTTTTGTCTTGTTTTACCGCAACCAGCGACTTTCCCAATCACACGACCAAATGAGGCACTGTTTTCTAGAAACACCCTGTCATTGTATTCCGCCGGTTCAACACATATAGGGCGTATATCATCGGTGTATTCAACCAAACTGTCCAATTCTATCAATGCTATATCATTATCAAAAGTTCCTCTTTCTTCGTAATCTGGATGAACAGTAAAGCTCCGTACTTTTCTTCTTTTCCCATCATTCTGAATTCCTAGACAATCTGTGGTACCTGAATTTAGAAAAAAAAGAAGAAATTTAGATAATCTTATTAAAATAATGAAAAAGCTTATTTGTGTTTTTCTTAACTAAAAATAATTGACGTTTACAGACGATAATGGTTATTGGAAAATAAAGGTTTGAAATGGGATTCGAGTACATAAACCTGAAACAAATTCATTATGGGATTCAAATATTTTATCGTGTTATTGCCTTAAATGGTTTCTATATTTTATATGATTGCTGTAAACTATGCATTGCCAAATGATTCGAAAAAAATACAAGAGGGTTATCATGTTACAAGCTTGCTCACCAATATACAATAATTTCTAAACAAGTCCATAATTTCCACAATGAAATGTACATCACTAGGTAATAAAACGGAGAAAAGAAGTATCCCTTAAGAACGCATAAAACGCTAATAAAAACGGCCAGTTCATGGACAGTACAGGACAGTTGAAGTTACTGTCCATGTCCAATAGCACAGTTTTAAGCAGAATGCAACACATTTAAAGATAAAACTAGTGAAAGTTTGGATTTGAAAACATCGGCAGATGTTATCATGCAGCCTTATATGTGACACGTTTGTATCATCTCATGTAAAACGACCTATGATCCCCAAGTTAATGAATGCGAATGCCCTAAACGAGAAAACAATAGCCACAACCTAATATGTACCTGGTGTCCAATTAGATTTTTGTTATTTTTAGTATTGAACATTGAATAAGTCAGATTATATTTTATACTGTTAACATTAATTACATAATTTTAAGACATATTATATTTACCAAGTAAAAGTTCTACATTTTTTGCCCCAAAATCAACACCAAAAATCTCGCTGAACTCTTCAATACAATGAGCAGCAGTGACAACGAACCTCTGTGAAATCAATGATCCACCACAAAACGCCCTTTTTCTGGACGCATCCTTGCAATATAAAATACATTTAAGTTTAAAGTTTTTATTCTTTAGTGGTTTTTATTTTAAATTTATTTTTTTTAGTTTTAATTAATTTCATGTAAATGAAGAAAAACGGAATCCCTAAAGAACGCCTTACAACACAACGGAATCCCTAAAGAACAAGTTTTTCAAAAGTCAAATAAATGTACAAAAATGATGTCATTATGTTTTGTTTATTTCTGAAACGAACACGTATTATTTATAATTTTACTTTCCATTTTTTACATTATAGTTGAAAGTCTTAATGAATTATATCTTATTTACCTAAAAAAGAAAGAAAAAACATGGAATCATGCCGTGCAATGATTGATGCGTTGAACCTAAATTTGCAAATAAAATATTGTAACAATTCATAGTACAATAACAGTTATTTGACTAACATTATGCCACAAACATGAATTATGTTTCCTTCTTTAGAATAGGAAAACTTGAGTTTTATAATGTTTTTAAAAGGGTTTGTGAAGATGTTAAATATTCATTACTGTAGAGAGTAGCGCTGAATTAAATACAATGGAGACAAAGTAATAATTTGGACTCCATATAAAATTCCAAAACACAAGCAGTTTAGAATGATTTCTTTTACATAAGAAGATTTACACAATGGAAAAAGGTTATGCTTCGTTTCTATTCTAATACGTAATTTTAAATAGATTTCAAACACTCACTGAAACATGATTACACCATAAGTTAAGCAATAGAAAAAGTCTTCACTCAGTAGAGTTTTTCTCGACTAATTCAAGAATGATCAAACTATCAAAACCTACCTTCATTTAGTACATACAGTTTAATTATTTTTTAATCAAACTATTACAGAAATATAATTGCAGTCTGCTAACGCGGCAAAGATCCTTAAATATTTGACTTTGCTTGGATTCGTCCTACAAAGGTTATACAATAAAGAAATCATGAGATGATTTAATAAACCTACTAATAAACTAAATATAACTTTAAATGTTTTGTTGTCTGACTGTTTTTACTGGGTTTTTTTTCACTATCAGAGGAAAAACTTTGGTAAGCGAATTGTGAAAATGCAGGTTTATTTCTGCTTAGACATTTATAATAAGTGAGCAAGTACAATACACAGATACAAAGATTAAAAGCTAACTTTATATGTGACTTTCGTTTTCTCTAAAAAGATTATATATTTTGCGTTTTACACTTTATACATTCTTAATAATATATCGTTGTACTTACTCCTGTAGATCTGAATGTAACATGCCATGGGTACATTTTAGGAGGTGCTTCAGATCCCTTTGAAATTCTTGAACTCAAAAATGCCTCTTCATGAATGGATATTCCACAATCTGGTTAGAAAACAATTTTATGATTTCAGTTTATTATTTTCATCTTTCCAAAGGTAAAGATATTTTCGTGATGATTTTTTGTGAATCATTTACCGTTTTAAACAAATTTGGAAGTAACATGAATAGGATACTTAATACTTCACCGAATTTTCTAGCATAATTTATATCTAAGAAAAATATGATCACTTAAATAAAAAAAATATTTTGGAGAAAATCCTCCAGCAAAAGCGAAATGTGATAATTTAGAATAGATCTCATTGTCGGCAATAAATCATCTCAACACTTTTGAAGCAGAATCTTTCTTAAATCGTAAATATTTGATTATATTTAAAATATGAAATATTCAATGCATTTTTTATATTTAATGCAATTGCTTTCTAGTTTCCGAAAATCGAAATGGGTAAGTGTTTTTTAAAACGGAGCGATTGAAAATCCTAACTCTGTTTGAACAGTCTTAACAAACTATAAGTGTAGCATTTTGAAGCAAATATTGTTTCCTCTATGATCTTCACATGAATGTCTTGTTTTTGCTACATGCTAATGTGATGACACATTTGTGGCCCTCCTTGGATTTAATCGTCTACGGTTAAGTAGATAGGACTCTATGACACCTCGACCCCTTAGACCCCTAAGACACTAAGACCCCTTAAATTGACTGGACATTTCGACCCCTTAATTATTCTATAATGTAATTAAGACGTTACTTCAAAAAAATGTGCATGAATACATTAATTCAGAAAGGAATGTTTTTTTTACAAGTTCGATTTTTTTTATATTTTGATATGTTTAATTTATTATAAGTGAAAACATAATCAGTCATCTTATCGATGGATGATCACCAAACTTTGTCTGAAGCATTCTTAGGTAGTCTCTTATCAAGTTTGCTCATATTATTTTAATTGGTCCCTTTTAGAGGGCCTCCAAAGCTAAAAATTGAAAAACCTTTGAACATGTCTTCAGCATTCTTAGGTAGTCTTTTATCAAGTTTGTTCATATTTATTTGATTTGCCCCTTGAAGGGGACGCTAAAGCTAAATATAGAAAAACCTTTGAACACCATCTCCTACTGAAATATTTGATGGATGATCACCAAACTTTGTCTGTAATATTCTTAGGTGGTCTTTTATCAAGTTTGCTCTTATTAATTTGATTGGCCCTGTTTAAGCTAAAGCTTAAATGTCCCAGGTCATGGCATTTCTTCAAATTATAGTTTAAAGATATTCTATGCTCAAATTTAATATTAGAAAATATTGACAATGGATACACATTCTCTTTACAAATATAAAAAAAACGTGTTTTGACTTCACACAAAGTAGATATGGTATGTTTTAAACTCCTCACACTATAGGTGGTCGCAGTATAAATATAATGATAGTGTCAAAAAAAACTTTTTTATATAGAAAAGACCAATTTTTCTTGGCCTATCATAGGATATGCAGCTTCCAATAAATAGTTTATTCATTCTCTTATCAAAATTAGACATTTCAAGTAAGAATTTCGTGAATTTCAATAAATTTCTATGACTCAAAGATGGAGATAGGATATCTTTTCATAATGATAGGGAATCAACTCATGTTGATTCGTGTACATAAATATGTTATGCAATTTTTGCAAAAGAGATTCAATGGCTTGGGAAAGTCTTATTGTCATGACCTGTTTATGATACGTAAATATCTTTCAGCTCTAGAATTCGGACATCATATTGCATCATTGTTAGGTCAGTTGTAGGTCATCAACCAGGAAAAAATAGGCCTAAAGACCTTACTAACAAAGATGAGTTTGTTTGCTCAATTTTTTTATCGAATTTTGGTAAAAATTGTATTTTTTCCATTTTTTTGTTGAATTGGATTTAAACTTGGAAAAAGCACATTTCAATAACTTTTGGGACATACTGTTGAACCTGAGTTTCATGTGCATAATTGAATTTTGGCATCAGTTGAGCTGTTTTTGATATTCTTGAAACCATTGCACATACTTTCTTGTTTTTGATGTACGGAAAAAAACAAGAATAAAGATCAACAAGGCAAAGGCAACGTTCACAGGACGCGGCCCCCGATACTTTAAAAAAAACCTAGGGCGGACATAAGGATGAAAGGAGTGGGACATGTAATGTGAAATAATATCAACGGAGACTTTAAATTTGGAATGATGTAAAGAGACATGAAACTTGGACCAGGAATGTAATAAATGTTTGATATTGTTTGACCTAGTTTGTCGTTTTTTGATGTACCTGCTGAACAAGGGGTTTAATTTCTGATCCTTTTATGTGTTCCTCTTAATCTCTTGTGTGAATACACATGTCGATAACATTAAACACCATGTCAATTATAAAATTGTTGTGCTAGATAAACAGAGAATTAAAATAATTTTCAACACTGAAAAGCATTTGTCAACTTTTCTTTCATGAGTTGGACATATATCTAAAAATTATGTGAACTTTAATATAAATATTTGGAAAAGGTAAAAAAAAATGACTAAACGAAATGCACTATAAAAAAAGATTAATACACGGTAGAGTAGGTGATAATCGGCCCTCTGATAATTTTAAACACTGAAAAGCAGTTGTTTCTGGTGAGCGACTCAGGGCCATCATGGCCCTCTTTTTTTGTCTTTTTTTTTTAAATTTAAATACATTTCTAATAGTCGTTTTGTAATTCTCATTTTTGTAATCAAATACTGTCATTTCTGTCCATGTACATTTGTTTAGTTTGCTAACATCAATTTGAGACTTACTGGTTCTTTGCATACTTAATTTTAATGAAATTACACGTGCGTGTATTGTTAGACATGAAATAAATGATATAGTTTGATGACTATCAGAAACCGAATTTCTTACACCATATCTGTGTGCACAATATCTCATTTTTAAAGTAACACTGTTATGATGTAATAAACACACAAAGCAATATTTAACGTTTAACAGAAGGTCGACAAGAGCAGCACCATTCAAATACAGATTTCAGTTAACTTGTAGTAATTATAATTGATTGTTATTAGAAATGAACTGTATACAGTATACTAAGGAAAAACGAATATTCTTTCATGAGTTGGACATATATCTAAAAATTATGTGAACTTTAATATAAATATTTGGAAAAGGTAAAAAAAATGACTAAACGAAATGCACTATAAAAAGAGATTAATACACGGCAGAGTAGGTGATAATCGGCCCGCAAAATAAATAATGGTTCCGAGGGCTTCAGCCAAAGGGAATTATTCATTCCAGGGCCGATTAACACCTTCTTGCCCATCTTTGACGTGTGTTAATGTCTTTTATAAAACTGAAAAATCTAACATTTACTTTGATATTTCTTTCGTTGAAATTCCTATCTCTGTAGATTTCAACTGTACAATACAACACTGTACAGTAACTTCTACAGAGTTACTTTCCTTATGTGTATGCAACAGAAGTAGCACGTTTTATTTTCAAGGAATAAAACTGTAGCTTATATTTTCCTTTAAATTTCAATAAAGCTGTGTTTATAGAAATAACGCTTATGTTCTACTTATAAAATCAAGATATGTGTGCTTTGAACAATCCTACTTTCACTTTTACGGGTAGCTGTTTTGATGACGTAAAATGTGACGTCACTGATGCAGTTTATGCACGTACTTCAATTCAATTCAATTTCTTTATTCAGCATATGAACATTATATGTTCGTTGCCATTTATCATGGTGACAGCGGTTACAATATTTGAGAAGAGCATGGTAATATATAAACATACATAATCAATTCACATTACACTATGTAAAATTAAGTATGTATACCAATATTTGTACACACCGACTCTCGATAGGCCAGTAAGAGGATATTAAGCCTGTGAAATATGCAAAAACATTTGGATATTCACTTGAACTTATTCTTTAAAATTATCATTTCAGCCGCCTTCATAAGCCTGTGTGTTCAAATACTGGTTTATATTTTTAGTTAAAGCTATGCTACTTAACAAACTTATTGTAAAGTATCAAAAAAAAATAAAAAATAAAATAACAATAAGAACGTTATACTTAATGACATATAGATCTAAGGCTAAAACTAAAGGGAGACAATCTGGTTCTTGTTTTATGCAATCATATTAAAGGAGTAACCTCCTTAATACTTTTGTGCTTAACATTTAAAAAATTGTAGCAACAATTGTATGTATAAAAAAAACTTACTGCAGCATTATTTTATGATTACATCAACTATGTTTCTACATCTATTACAATACTACTGATCAATAGACTAGTGACGTTTATTATCAGCCAGAAAACATATTTACGCAAGTTTACATAACACACCAGATGACTGGCAAGTTAACAGTCCTTGAAATTTCTGTATAGTTGGCCAATGGCAATAATATTTTGGGAGACATTAGATTTCTTATAGTACGATATTGCGGACAGACAATTACAAAATGATACTTCGTCTCTATGACATCATGTTACAAAATATACATTCCTTTCCTATCCTACCTTAATGTTCGCATAACGCCTCTTGCTTGCAAGTTTATGTGAGCAGAGCTACCGTAGTCTAGTTAATGCTATTCTAGTGCTTATTCACCTAACACATAACAAATATTTTTTAATATCAAAACATCTTTTTTATTACTTTATATGTAGTAAGTTTAGGCATCAGTGTCTAAACGTACCAAAAGAATTACTGACAAAATTGACTATAATAGAACATCTCTATTACCTTACTTAATTGTAGGTCAGTAACTAGATACATTATTCCATTAAATAACTGAAAACCCAAATCATCTAGCAGTGAGTTAACCCTAGGGCCCATGAAATCTTTCCACCAGATTAAGCTTATCATGCATAAAACATTTTATGAATTAATGTATCACGGAGACCTAACAATCTTACAGGCCAATACTCTAAGAATTCTTTCTTTCTCAAGATATCAGAGGCACTTTACCAAGCTCACCATAGACACGTTGCAAATTCGTTGTCTGGTATTTAACATTTAAAATTGATTTCAAAAACCTTAATATAAACCTTTTCCATATTCTGGTGCTTTGTGGAACCCCCAGATTGTCAATCCATAATTTCAATATTGGCAGTATCATTGAGTCAATAACTTGAGTTTTTCATTGATACCAAGAGGTACAGCTTCAAATAAAGAATTTAATGTAAACAAAGCTTTTAAAGCCTGTTCTGACAGGGCTTTTTGAGCACCAAAAAATTTACCATTTGCAGACAATGTTACGCCTAGATAACAAAATTTACTAACAACATCTAAAACGTGTGTTATCATGAAATATACATCAATATGTTCTTGCCTATTACCTAATTTACAGATCATAACCAAAATGATTTACTTCTGTTTACATATATTCCATTTTCATACAGTAAAACATGTAATTTGTTCATTAAAGTTTGTAAACAAACTACAGAATAGGAAAATAAAACTGTATCATCAGCAAAAAAGTAACATGAAAACTTGCAAATCGTTTAAGGATATTAAATCAGCATTTATATCAAAAAACACTCTTTTCCCATATCATTTATAAACAATATGAACAATAGGGGAGATAATGTCTCACCCTGCTTAACTCATTGTAACTATCAAAATATTCAGTCAATTTACCATTGGAACGGACACATATCTTAACATTATTATACATACTTTTTAACATATTTAAACTTAGAGGATAAATCATAACTTAACAGCTTAACCAGATACCATTTCTATAAACAAGGTCAAAAGCCTTTTTAAAATCGACAAATGCACAGTACATTTTCTTTCTTTCGTGTTGAGTAATCCTGTTAATTAAAGACTGTAAAAACAAAAATGCAATCAATAGTACTTCGTTTTTTGTCGAAAACCAATTGAAAGTCAGTTAAAATGTCATTATTTTCAACAAACAGACGTGCCCGATTATCAAGTAATTGAGAAAATATTTTAGAAAAGATACTAGTTAACATTATACCTCTATAGTTATCTACATTGTCGGTATCCCCCTTTTTATGGACAGGGACTAATATACCTTTTGTCCAAGATTCAGGGTAAATTCCCTTATTGTATATATAGTTAAACAATTTACACAAATAGGAGATAAGATATGTTTTGAGTCAATAAAAATTTCTGGTATTAATAAGTCTTCACCAGCACTTTTCTGCCTTTTTAATTTTTCAATAGCTTATTCACCTCGTCAATTGTAAAATCACAATCTAGAAAATCAACATAACTATTTACATTCTGATTTAGAATATCTTCAATCATTATATACATCAGTATCAGAAAATAATCCTTTAAAATGATCATAAAAATCCTCCGCAGTTATATTAGTGTATTTTTAACATTCTTTCTAAAGTTTTACGAACAAGATCCCAAAACTTTTTTGGACTACTTTTTGATGCTGAATGCAACTCCTCTTTCTGTTTACTTACATACATTGTTTAGCTCGGACACTTAATTTTTCTATAAAAGTCGCTTACCAATAACTACACAATAATTTTCATGTGTCTTGACAAGCGGTATTGTTTGTTAGCATAATTTAAGTCACGCTTGGCCTGCAGACAGTTCTCATTAAACCATGGGTTAGACGTTTTTTCTGTTACCCCTACACTACCAACTGCATATTTTCTCACACCGAAAAATCGAATATGCATTATTGTACAGTATGTTCCCAAAAGCTTTTATACTCTTCATCAATTGTGAAAAATTAGAACAACAAATGCTTTGAAACAATATCATTTAACTTTGAAGTATCAGCTAACATTGCTCTTTATATATGTTTACCTTGTTAACATCCCACACAAGTTCATTTACACAACAATTACCAGTACTAACATTATTACTCACAAAAATGGCCTTAAAATTCACTTGAATAGGTACATGTGTAGAGAATGAGTAATATCATGAACAACAAGATTATTGACAAAGGGAAATAAGTGGATATGATAAAATCGCATAATCTATTACACTTTTTCCTTTATTAGTCATAAAGTGAAGCGTCCTACATTCTCAGTCATCACCTAGTCGACCATTAAAAATTCTAAGGTCACTATTACAACATATATCTAATAACTTAATACCTGAAGAATTACAAAACTTCATCTTCACTGAACCTTTGCTTAATATCAATTAGAACATTCATCATAGTGACTGTCGATTGCATCAATATAGTTTATCAAATACAGAAGAAGTACAATGAATCAGTCCTAGATGCTGTTCTAGCATTTAGATCACCTATAACGCATATTTTACCAATCTTAGAATATTAATAATGCCTATTTCAAGCTGTTCAAAAAAAACCAAATATCATGTGATTTAAAATTAGAACAGATTCACTTGGAGGTATATATGCAAAGCATATACATATAATCTGTACTTAAACTGAAAAAATTCTTTATTTAATTGTACCCATAAAAATCCATGTTTATCCTTTTCTAAAAATAGAAACACCTTTAAGAATGACATTTTTAATAAACAGACATATTCCCCCATGCCCTCTGAAACTTTTCCTATTAATTGATACACTTTCAACTCTAGGTACACAAATAGATGTATAACTTCTAAGATAAATTCATCAGATTTCTTTTGCCAAGTTTCACAACAAAAAATTGAAATCAAAGTTACAAACAAAATTTAACAAATTCAGAATCAGATAGGCAGTTTTTAAGTCCTTCAACATTCCATTGATATAACGGAAAGTTCACACTCTTCTCCCCCGTCCTAATCTGAGTCTGGGGAGTAAAGAACATTGTTAATGTATAGTTTCTCGCGCACAAGATAAGCTCTATGACCTTTTTTACGTGCATCTTCCATGACGGGGATGAGTCGCTTCCTTTGTTCCTGTACCTCGCGGGGGATTTGGTCAAACAAAGCAAATGGTGTTTTTCTCAAGTCAACATTTTGTAACAAGTGTATTATTTAAGTTATGTATCCTGTTAATAATGAAATGCAGCTACTGTTTATCTAGCACAACAATTTTATAATTGACATGGTGTTTAATGTTATCGACATGTGTATTCACACAAAGATTAAGAGGAACACATATTGACTTTAAGATATTTAACAAAATCAAGATATGTTCATAATGACGTTTGTTGCCGAAAATATCACTTTTGAAGCCTTTTGAGACAATACTTCATTTAAATTATGAGCATGAAATACGAGATGTAAACAATTTTAAAAAAGGGATTTTGAAAATTTACTTCCGTTTTTATGTTAAAAATAGATGAGACTATATCATTTATTTTTTCAGACTATATAAGTACAATACTACATATCATAATATACAAATGTGCATTATTGTTGTCGTTGTTAAATATAATTCTCGAAAACATGAGCAAATCACATTAATTATTTATTGACCGATATGTATTGATCGATATTAGTACTATGGTTTTTTTTTTCATAGTGTAAAACGAGATAATCGCAACATCGAACTACAGACATGTAATTTCAACATTAATGTAGTAGACATGTATTAATATTCATCGCCAATATAACATTTTCAATGGAAAAAAATAAACTTAATCTTTAAGAAATAAAAATATCGAAATTGTAGTTTTGTTTGTTTGTTTGTTTGTTGGTTTCATTTTACGCCTTTTCCCAACATTATTCAGTCATATAGGCGGGTAGTTTCCTAACCATCGTTCCTGAAGAGTTACACCGGTACTAGACTACCTTCCTCCGCGCTAAACTACCAAAGCATCTCCCGGGGATCGAACCCACGCCAGAGAGGTAACTGGATTAGAAGTCATCGACTCTAACCCCTCGACCACGGAAATTTTAGATATTAATATAAACACTCAATGTACAAATCGCGCATTATAATTATAATTCCTTCACTAATATAGATTATGTCCCAGCTTTAAAAAACATATAATTATACAATATTATTATTACTGCTAGGTAACAAAACAAGAGGGCCATGATGGCCCTAGATCGCTCACCTGACTTATCAACCTCATCCAAACAATTACCTAGATAAGCATTCTGACCAAGTCTCATGACAGGTGAGTCAAAAATGTGACCACTACAGTGTTAACAAGGATTATCCATATTTGAGCAGTGCGACCTAGTTTTTAACCCAGGTGACACATATTCAAACTTGAGCTAGAAATCATCAAAACAAACTTTCAGACCAATTTCCAGGATACTTGGATCAAAACAATAGCAACTAGAGTGTTAACAAGATTTTTCTATTTTTAGCTCCGGTGACCAAGTTTCACATGCGATTTCGATCTCATCCAAGCAATTACCTAGACAAGCATCCTGACCAAGTTTGATGATAATTGAGTCGAAAATGTGACCACTAGAATGTTTACAAGGTTTTTCCATATTTGGACGGTGTGACCTAGTTTTTCATCCAAGATGACCCATGCTCGATCTTGACTTAGAAATCATCAAAACAAACTTTCAGACCAATAAACAGAATATTTGGATCACAACAGTAGCCACTAGAGTGTTAACAAGATTTTTCTATTTTTAGCTCCTGTGACCTAGTTTTTCATCCGAGATGTCCCCATGTTCGATTTATTCCCAGCAATGACCTCGACAAGTTTCCTGACCAAGTTTGATGACAATTGAGTCAAAATTGTGACCTCTAGAGTGTTAACAAGGTTTTTCTATTTTTAGCTCCTGTGACCTAGTTTTTCATCCGAGATGTCCCATGTTCGATTTATTCCCAGAAATGACCTCGACAAGTTGCCTGACCAAGTTTGATGACAATTGAGTCAAAATTGTGACCTCTAGAGTGTTAACAAGGTTTTTCTATTTTTAGGTCCTGTGACCTAGTTTTTCATCCGAGATGACCCATGTTCGAACTCATCTGAGCTATCATCTCGACAAACATCCTGACCAAGTTTGATGATGACTGATGCAAAAATGTGACCGCTAGAGTGTTAACAAGGTTTTTCTATTTTTAGCTCCGGTGACCTACTTTTACATCCGAGATGACCCATGTTCGAACACATCCGAGCTATCACCTAGACAAGCATCTTGACCAAGTTTGATGATGATTGATGCAAAAATGTGACCGCTAAAGTGTTAACAAGGTTTTTCTATTTTTAGCTCCGGTGACCTACTTTTTCATCCGAGATGACCCATATTCGAACTCATCCAAGCTATTAAGTAGATAAGCATCCTGGCCAAGTTTGATGATGATTGATGCAAACATGTGACCGCTAGAGTGTTAATAAGGTTTTTATATTTATAGCTCCGGTGACCTAGTTTTTCATCCGAGATGACCCATATGCGAACTCATCCGAGCTATTACCTAGACAAACATCCTGACCAAGTTTGATAATGATTGGGTCAAAAATGTGACCTCTAGAGTGTTCACAAGGTTTTTCTATTTTTAGCTCCGGTGACCTTGTTTTTCATCCGAGATGAGCCATGTTCGAACTCATCCGAGCTTTCAACTAGATAAGCATCCTGACCAAGTTTGATGATGATTGAGGCAAAAATGCGACCGCTAGAGTGTTCACAAGCAATTGACGGACGACGGACATTCACCGATACTAAAAGCTCACCCTAAGCAAGCTCAGGTGAGCTAAAAACCTTAAAGTTATTAAAAGCATTGTTAATTTATTGTTTTTTTTTCCGTTTTCAAACTTTTGTCGGATCTTGTAATAAATCAATTAAAATATTTACTATCTGCCTTAAATTATTTCTTGAAATATCTTACAGGTCTTTTAAAGTACAATTTTGATATAGGGGTCCAAAAGTCATGTAAAAAGGGCTCTAAGAGTCAGAGGGTCTAGGAGTTATCTAAGAATCCTAAGGGGTCGAGTAGTCAAGAGTTCTAAGTGTCTTACTTGCGTAGAGAGAAATAGAATCCCTTAAGAAAGTTTCAAAACGGCAAAATTGAATGGCTCTGTATGATTGAGCCTGTTCAAAGTACCCTTTTTCCTTACTTTTTCAATTTTGCCCCCCATTTCTCAAGTTATTTTCCGTACATCCTTTTACTTTTGTAGGCCTATCTTTTATTTCCTTGGCGGCTTCCTATTATTTCCTTTTTTGAATTCTATTTAAATTTATACCCTGTGACCTGTCATGTTTTTGTTTGGTATCCTGCTGGGCGTCATAGCGGTAGTTCTGTGTTGCTGGGTCGTGTTTTTTATATATTTAAAATCAATCGTAACAAGAAGATCAGCACATGTAATAATGGTCTGAAAAACCTTAACAGATAAAATATTGTGAATCTAAGTTAAAAAAACTTTTCAATTGGAAATAAAAACACGTACATGAACTGAAAGACTTTACGTCTACGACCTGAAGTTTGCCTTCCTTATAACTATAGCAACCGTTTTCGTCTTCGGCCTCGCACTGGTAAACTCCCGCGTCTTCCATTCCAACGTTTAATATACGTAAATAGTTATTAGCCATTTTCTGTTAAAGATAAAAGGAAATAAAAAAAACATGGGGTAGTCAAGAAAAATATCACACAATAGCTCTTGTTGTTACACAATGAATAAAAAAGTCTTCTCTCGTGTGCTGTCATGGTTAAATTAAGTTTGAAAACAGACCACTTATTAACAGTTACACCTTCTGCTGCTTCTCTTGCGATCATTAAAAACAGATGTGACTTTAAAAGTATTTAATTTATGTAAATATGAAAAATAGTGGTGTCTGTAAGATGAATTTAAAGTATAAATAAAAACATTTACATTTAACTGTTAGAAAGAAACGATATTTGTTTGGATTTCTAACTTCGTTTTGACTATGCAAATTGCCCAATAATAATGATAAGCCAGTTACTTCTGCTGATGTGAAATTTATTATAGAGAAATTAAAGACGAATAAAGCCTCTAGCATGGATAATTTGATAAACAAATATTTTATAGAATGCTATGATTTACTCTCTTCTCATTTGGTTGTTTAATGCTATTCTTAATTCCGGACATTTTCCAGTTGAATGGTCATGTGGAGTTATCGTGCCTATTTATAAAATGAACGATCCGTGAGACGTACATAACAATAGAGGCATTACACTTGTAAGTTGTTTCTCGAAACATTTTACAAGAGTATTGAATGAGCGGCAAAGCAATTGGTCAGAAACTTTTAACGTTATGAGTGATTGGCAATTTGACTTTCGCACGGGTCGTTTGTATTGCTGTATAGTTTATATGAAAAGAGCATTTATAGTAATAAATCTAAATGGCCCTTGGCTAAAGTTGTTTAAATTAGGCATTGATGGAAAGCTATTTAGAATAGTAAAGGATATGTATTCACATGTTAACGTTTGTGTTAAAAGTTGTAAATCTTATTCGCAATTCTTCGAATATGCTGTAGGCTTAAAAAAGGAACAATGAGAGGTTATGTCCCCTTTTATGTTCTCCTTATTTATTGATAACCTCGAACTACTTTTGCAAGAAAACATGATAGCGACTTATCACTAGATGATATAACGTTCAAACTTTTGTTATTTGCAGACGATGGTTATTTAAGGCGATACAATTAGCGACCCACAGAAGAGCCCCAACTTGCTTTATACATATTGTAATAAATGGGGTCTGGTAGTGATTATTTTGAAGAAGAAAATTATTATTTTTAGAAAATGAGGTCCTTTTAAACATGATGTATGTTGGACTTATAACAATGAGAAAATAGTAATTGTTGATCATTTTAATTTTCTTAGGACAATTTTGATTGCACGGGTACAATTTGTAGTAAATAAAAAAACATTGGCAGGTAAAGGTCTTAAGGTTCTCAATGTTTTATTGTATAATATCAAAGGATTAATTCTTAAACATAGCGTTATTTGCCAGCTATTTGACGCCTTTGTTACAGCTCTTCCCAAGTATTAGTTTGAAATTTGCGGTTTTGTTAAATCAAAAGAAATTGAAGTATACATTCAAAATTTTGCAATTTTTTTTGAATGTTGAAATAACTTGTAGTAATAATTAAAAATATGGAGAAATTGAGGCGTTACGCATTATATATAAATAGATGTGTGCGTATTATTAAATTAATAAATGTACGGTTAATAGAACAAACTGGGCATATCAAGTTAAATACCTTTCAGATTGTAACGGTTTTTCATATGTTTGGAACAGTCCATTCTGTGTTGACTTAAATGAGTTCCATCTAGTTTTAGATACTTTTAAACAAAACTGACACCAACGGCTACAGGGATGAGGAACATTGAATAACGCATTATTAAACTTCATTAGGGTTTAAAAACTATTTAGATATATTGCCATTTAAATTTAGAAGCGTTTTGTCTTAGCTTAGACTATCATTGCACAAATTAGCTATTGAAACAGGTCGATACGCTAGGAATAGAGAAGAAAGAAATGTACGATATTGTATATTAAATAGCAATAGAGATATTGAAGACGAATATCATTTTGTCATGTGATGTTCATTATACGCTAATATAAGGAAACAATTCATAAAAGGAACTCTACTGATGTCTAATAGCCTAAAATAATACATTTTGATTTTTTTCTTTAATCACTTGGTGCACTTAAATTTGAATCCAAGCAATAGATGATATGAATATACACAGAATTAAATTGATAATCGATTTCTATGCGATGTTTGGCCGATTCAAGTGAAAAGCGTTGCAACGGTTTTCATTTTTTGGACCAATTTGCACAATAATATTGATTATTTCTGGGAAATTGAGTGAGCGAATAATCTGAAATTTTGTACATGGGTAATAATTGGTCTAGACAAACATCTAGCTTTTCGGTACCTGCACGTCATAAAACCTCAGTAGAGTCTCTTTAAAGCATACTTTATAGAAGGCCAATGAAATTTATAGAGCTTTTGAAATGTGATAATTGTGTTACTGTTGTAAATCATGCAAAGATCATATATATGTACCCCATTTAAGTTTAGAAAAAAGCAAATTTGAAACATTAAACTTATTAACTAGAAAATGTGAATTGATGATTCATTCTTCTTGTAGTATCTGTATTTATTTTTGTGATAAAAATGAATTATTGTTTGAACTTTATTTGATCACTTGACAAATATATGTTTTTACATATATGTAAAATGTATGACAACAAAATGTACTGTTCACGTCAATCAAATTTTCTGTCTCTCTATCAGTCTGTTAAATACAATTGACGCATTCCAATTAATAAAATGTCAAAATTAATATACATTTGCTATTGAATTTAAATAAGTATACAAAACTGCAATTCAATTTTTTACTCATTTCGTATATTTTTCCATCTCTTAAAGATTGAGCTAATCAATCAGAAAAAACATAGGAAATTATTAAATGATTAATGATTGCAAACATATGGAAATACGTACTTAATTGATTTCTTTTCCAAAAAAAAATGTTAACATACCTTGATTCTATCATCCTTGTCATAATCAATGTAAACTCCATCTTTCTTCCATCTAACCGCTTTGGCCCGATGGTCCACGCGACATATAAGTAAAGCCATTTCGTTTATCTTTTTGCTCTCTGACTGAGGTCCAGGGAATATCCCTTGTAAATATGAATATGCCAAACAATGTCAAAAACAACCAAACAACCAAAAATTACTAAATTGGACTATCTTAACTGATAAACGTCACAATAATTCAAAACAGATGGTGTATAAGAGTTGGAAATTAAACCAGTGTATTATTTATTAAACAACATTTCAAATTACATTTAATGAAATCTTTAAGCAATCAGATAAAAAGGGAAATATACCTTAACGAACGCCAAAAACGGCAAAATTGAAAATGTAGCAGGCTCGGTTTGATTGTTCCTAGACCATAGTGGAAAGTGCAATCGCTCCTAACACCTGCTTAAATGTGCGTTTGTAAAATTTCTTTCCCGGTTTTGAAGCGATTCGATAAAATAATAACTAGTTGGCCAGTTAAATTTCATTTATTTTTTATAATGCATATTACAATAAGGATATTAATTTCACAAACTTTGTCTCTGTCTTAGTGCAGTGTATGATAACACGCAAAATATGTTATTTTTTTATACAATTTGATAGTGTTTTTGCAATTGGTAAATTTTATTGTTACTGTTAGTAATTTCTTCGATAAATTTCCATTTATATCTTTTTAATTTTTAATACATGCAATTATTTGTTGTGTTGCTAATGCTCTGTACTTACTGACGTTACAATCCTCTGCAATCCTATACTCAAATGTGTGTTCCGCTGTTCCTCCAGAAGTTGTCGCAAAACATGAATATTGTCCCTCCAAATTGTCCGAAAAGTCATCAATCTTAAACATAAGGATAGTGAAATAATATAGAATAGAGAAAATAAGAAGTTCTATAGAAAGCCCGACATTGCAAATAGAAAATATTGCAGGCTCGATTTGATAAGCCTGTTCATGGACAGTACTATCAATTACAAACTACCGTCCACGCCCTCAAGCACTGACTTAAGCAGAATTCAACATTTAACATGAACTGGTACAATTTTGAATTTTGAAACACCCGCAGATGTGTTCATATGGCGGTTATCATGGAACCTTCAATGTGACACGTAAGTGCCGTTCCATGAAAAGCGGCATATGGTCCCCAAGTAAAAAAATGTGTGTGCCCTAAACGAGTAATTAATGGGCGGAACTAATCAAATGGAATTTTGAAGGGGGATCAGAAGTTATGAAGCATGCATATCACAGATAAGACGTCAAAAGACAAATTTAAAAAGCAGGCCACATAAGGGTGATTAAACAGTATTCAACTAAGGACTACTGGAACCACCAAACAAGAAATTAGCAAAGTTGAATATATATGATTTGGGAATCTGGACAAACCTGACTCATCTCCGGTTCATGTTGTGGATTCTCAGTACCATACACCAAATGCTTATACTGTATGCAGTTCCATTTTGATAAGCCATATTGAGATGTTACTTTCTTACGAGTTTTCATCCCAACTTGACGACATGATTATGCCATTATCCGAATACATGTAAAATCTGACTTTTATTTGGTAGGAACAATTTACTAGAATCAAAGTTCAAGTAACACTGTAACAATTGTATTGTGTTAACATCATTGTCCAATTTATCATTATTGTATGTTTGAAATGACGACAGCGTTTATGAATGATTGTATACTTAGGACGACGTCATTACGCTGATTACGGATAAGCGCCGTTTTGTCAAAATATTTATTAACTGATATGGATCAAATATGTGGTGTTAGTGTGTTTGAGATATTATTTCGGTATTGTATGAAAACAAAAAAAAACGTTTAAAGAACTTAAAATATAAATTAAAGATGTTTTTTAAAAGGCTTTGTAAACTATATAACCAAATGGAGAAAACATAACAACCGCATATACAAGAAGTCCTTAACCAGTGTATGTTTATTGGCAGTTTTTTTTCTTTGTCTATAATGACAAAATCACGACGAGTGTTAAAAATCTTATCCTCTCGATTGCGTCAGCAATCAAAGGAGGCTTAATTTTTAAAATGAAAAACCTCATCCTCTTTATTCAGTCAACAATCAAAAAGAAAAAAATAAGTATTTAATATAAAGTATTTAGATATTTAGAATTTCATTAGCAGTAAAATATATGATACGCGAATGAGAAAAAGATGGGCTTTTTATCATTCAGAATGAATTCATATTGATATAATAGAAATAAATACAGTAACCTATCTGTAAACAAATTCTCATAATTCAATTTTACAATGCTAGAAAATTCATAAAGCACCTGTAATACTCCACCTGGATGAGTTCCAAAGCCTGTCTTGTCATTGTACGGCTCTATCAATGTTCCTTGTAATGACCTAGAATATATATATATATATATATATATATATATATAATATATATATATATATATATATATATATATATATATATATAGGTGGGACATTTTCTTTTTCCCTTAAACTATCAATATTGAAACGTCATGTTTATTTAAATTCACCTTTACTAGTATACCTAATATTATAAAAAAATAATTTGTTTATGTATTTATTTATTTATTTATTATTTAATTCATTAATTTATTAATTAATTTATTTAATTATTTATTATGGGCAACTTTCCAAAATTTCGAGAACTTATGGAACACTTTTCAAAATGTATAGGGAACTTTGGGGCAAGTTTACGGAAACGTATAGGCCACTTTTTCTATTAGAAACCTTTGCCTACTACAAACTTTTGTTGGTTCACATTTATTTTTTATTTTATGATGGCCATGAAATAATTAAACAACATATCATAAAACAAAGGAATACCATTACATAAAACACCTAAACAACATAGGAAATATTTGTACAAGAAATACAGATTATCATAGTTTCATACATGCGAGTCATACATCGGCATGTGATTAATTCTACCTTGATTGGCAGAACAACATATTAGGTATGTGTCTACTGTTCCTAGCGTTTAAGTACAACTGTTTGTATACATGTTTAAACAGTTCACTGACTAATTTATCATTTTGATTGTACCGTCTCGGTTCATGTTGAAAGGTCTTTGAAAACACAGACTCTAGATACTTTCCTTGAGGCCAACGTAAAGGGCCAGTTCCCAATCGGTTATTTAATTTTAAATTTACTCGCTGTTAAAATAATTTTATTTCTGATTTTCTGTGAAAACAGGCATCGGTGACAAAAAAGCAAACTCAAACGGGGTTGGATCGGTGATAAAAATGCTGAAATACTATCGGTTTTTATCGTTTGTAAATCGGAGCTAAATCGGGTGTAACGCTGATAAATCGGTGTTTAATAACTATTCATCAGTGGTTAAACAATTTCCGTCAGATATAGCCGGTGATTCATATTTGGTTATCTTTGTCCGACGGCGATATCGGTGATTAAGAGCTTGCATATCTCGTGATATAAGTTGCTGTCGGTAATTTGTAAAATATTTTCACCGATCGAGAATTTTAAACATTTTAAACATCTATAAAAATCCCAATCGATATTTTTTCACCGATAAAATGTATCTTTCTTTAATAGCAGTTGATAGGTAGAAAACAGGTGTCCAATATGTGATATCGGTGTTAAATACGTTGTCATCTGTTCACTCCATAATTTGGCTGAAAAAACTACCGATCAATCACCGATGGCTCTGTGTAATTGGGGTGTAAATAAACCGAGTAAACTGTACGTAACTAAACAGAATAAACAGTAAACCTCGCAATTGACACTATTTCAATTTTATAATCCGAATTTGATTTAAAGTAAAGGATCTGGTATTGTTTTACAGAAAGGGTTTAATATGATCTTTCAAAGGTGGTGATCAATACTAATCAATATATATCGATTTAATTTCGTTAAAGAAAGAACATAATCACTCAGTATTCTCTAGGCTGATTTGCGTTATGTATCTTGACAATGTAAGCTCTTGATGCTGTTTTGCTCTGAAAGATGAACCTTGGGGGAACCCACTCAATAAAGTGATCGTAATGGTTAATCTTGGATGTTTTGTAATACAACGGTGTCTCTTTTTCCAAGCGATCTTCACAATTGCTTTCAGTGCATGTAGAGTTCACATCCTTGTAAGATGTTGAGTTCTTCTTCAAATTGGACATTGCATTCTATCTACTACAGGCGTGTTCGAGTCATTAACTGGGTATCAAACTTTTGCAGACTTCTGGGGACACTGGTTGATAGCTTATGTACCTATTGTCTTAGCAGAAAACAGTGGAAGAAGAGATACTTGATGTATTTTGTGAGTGCAAAAAGTATTCGCAGGCAAGATTTTTATACCTGAGTAATATTTCGCATAAAACATTTGATGTTTCCTATATTAAAACGTCTACAAGTAACAAACAAGAATTGTTAAATATATGTTTGTTTATTTAAACAAAAGTACAATGAATTATTCTGTTTTGGCTATGTTAAATAGAAAAAATTAGAATCCCTAAAGAAACCCCAACACGCCAAAATTGAAAATGTTGCAGGCTCGGTTTGATTGAGCCTGTTCATGAACTGTACTGTCAAGTTCAAACTACCGTCCACGCTCCCTAGCACCGGCTTAAGCAGAATTCAACATTTAAATACGAAAATGGTGAAATATTGAACTACGACACAGCCGCAAATGTGTTCATACGGCGGTATTGTTAACGATATTAAATTTAAATCAGAATAAGGCGTCAAACGATTGTTTCATACCCTTCTTCCACTAAAAAAACAAGAATAAAGAACAACAAGGTAAAGGCAACGTTTACAGAACGCAGCCAACCGACAAACCCAAGTAGGGCAACAAACAAAAACCTGGAGTTGACATAAGGGCATAAAACCATCGGAAATAATATACACCTATTCTCACAAGATAGGCCCAAGTTTGAAATTTGAATGTCTCTTAACGAAAGTGAAAACATATACACTTATACAGTTGAGTTTTGTTATTTTTTCAACTTTACATGGTTCCTACCTTTAACTCATATACACAATAGATGTAAGAAACTGGTATTTAAAAAAAGAAACAAACAAATAATATCAATTTAAAAGAAAAATACGCTGTCTCCGTAAAGGGTTACATGATTCAACACATAAGTGCTGCATCATTTTGTCAAAACTGAACATATTTTTTTTATTTTTTGTTTGGTGATATATTGAAGTTTGACATTTAAAATAAATTCTGAGTAAAGCTCTTTGCATTTTTCGTTTTGAAACAAAACTTTCTTGTCTCCAAACCCAATGTAATCTACGTTACTTAGTTTGCGAACAAAAATGCACAGGCAATAAACACATTAAAAGGGGTTTAAACAGACGTATATACTAACAAAACATAGTATAAACGGAATGCAATACAATGATTAACTTATTTCATAAAAAAAAATTACACCAGAAACACAAACTTAATATTTGTAAAGTAAAGTTAAGACTGTAATCTACGTTACTGCTATTACTCAAATATTGTAGCATAGGGTGCTCTTAACAGACTATTATCAATTAGAATAGACTTGCTAAACATTCAATACTTTATATTTTGTATAAGTTAATCGTATGTAAAAAAATTCATGCTCGTGACAATACAGATGTAATCTACGAAATGTAATCAACGTTACCACGGTTTTTCAATTTCGGCAAATAATTTGATTTTCATGTCCCAGATAATGTTAAACTGTTTCAAGGTTCCGTAATATAAACTTCTAGATCAATATACACATAGTTTGTTTCCCTTTATTTCAAATTTGCCACTTATTCCGCCATTTGCATTTGCAATTTCCGCGCAGAAACACTATATTACTGAGTTCCAGTTATCTTCAGCAAAACAAAACAGGCGAAGTAATAAAAATGTTGTTTTTTATTGTAATTTTAAGATTATAATTAAATAATACACCTTAAATTCTAATAAAATTGATCTGATACATTTATAAATTCAAACATATATTGCAAATTTTAGTTACATAGCCCACTAAGTTTGTAACAAATAATTTCCTTTCTTGGTCTCCATTTTTACTTACCAAAATATTTTGTTCATAAATTTTCATCATAACAGACCTACACAGATGCTTGTATGTTATCTGTGTTATACCAGATCATCTAATATTTTAAAAAGGTGTGACAAATGTGATACCAATGTTGGTAACGTAGATTACGAAAATATCAACTTGTGATATCTGCAACACCAATAAGTAGTTCTTCTCCAAATATTTGACATGTTCCTATACTGTGGATAATAATATAGTAGTTAAATGTAATAAAACTGCTTGTTCCTGGAGGAAAAACTGATATTTAGGCATAAATAAATAGTTTCTAAAAATGGTAACGTTGATTACAAAATAAGTAACGTAGATTACTTTTTTTTTGTTTCAGCAAGTATGGGTATAGCCTAGGCTGAAATACAGCGAGCCTCTTGTGGGAGGAAAAAAGTTATCTTAAGGAGTAAAATACCTTGAAAGAGAGCAAAAAAGAACAAAATCATTCTCACGTTTGACAGTGAAAATATAAAAAGCGGCTTTAGCGACCAGAGATAAAGTATCCAGAAATTGACACAGAATGAAAGAGCTTGAACATCAAATACAAGTTAATAAATTAATTGGCCTGGTTGTGTTCAAGATGAAGACAAAATAATTGTCGATGATAAATATGGTGTAAGTTCAAGCACCATCAAACAGGAAAATAGTAGTTATAAGCATATTGGTTCCTTAAAATTGAACTGATTGAGGAGTTGACGATTTTCTTGTTTCATACTAGCAAAAACTTAAATGTAAAGGAGTCAAAGCACTAACTTTCAAATGGTCAAACAATGACAACAAGATTTGTGTCAAGATGTTTTATATGCATAGATGAGTCATCCAAAGTTAGTTGTTGTGGGCGCTCTTTCAGCATAAAAGAGGACGAGATTAGATTCATTTAAAGCGGCCTCCAGCTTTCATATTCTGTTCAAAAAATATTTTTGGTTTCTAATTAAGTATTTCATTTATTTTATCTTACAAAAGTGCAACATATCACTGTAAAAACTACTTTAAAACAGTGTCTAAAGATATATTGAATTTTAAAGAACACCGGTGATGTTCGTTTCTAAAAATAAGAAAATCAGAAAACGAATCGCCCGCTTTACTTATTTACAAATAGATAGCAGACAGGTAAATTAGATGTATCGAGGAGTTTCATTATTGTTTCTGTATTTAAATGATGGCAAGTATGATTTTCCACCATTTTCTTTTTTATTTGACTTTTATATTGAAACATATAAAATCTTCATAAAAACTGAAGGCCACGTTACTTTAAAGAAATGATTCAATGTTTCTAACAAAGCCGGTTTTTGTTGTTTATTTTTTTGTTGTTGTTGTTGCTTTTTTTTTTTTTTTTTTTTTTTTAAATAAACATCATGTTTAAGAGAGAGTAAAAAATATTTTCTTATGCATTTGATCAGACTTTTCCATTTCAATTTAAGAATTTATTGATTTTCTTTTGCAATAACAACATTTTATTGTTGAACATGTTGAAACATATATTAACATCCTTGAATATGAGGTAATCTACGTTACCATAACTGGTCAATTATTTTATTTTGTTCATTTGTTATTTTTGGTATTAAAGTACATTTTAAAACCCAGTCATAGTCTTTGTTATATTATATATATATATGATAAAAAGATATAACTTAATGGCATCCACGAGGTACTTTGCGTCCTTAAGTTATTAGTTTTTTTTAAAGAAATTGATAATTGAATATGTTTAAGCATAAACCTTTCATTATATTATCTCAGTCGACTAACTTGTTACTGATAATTACATCTAAGATGCATAAAAAGCCAAAAATGAAACAAAGATGTCATTTTATTTCTAATTTTAAAGTTTATGCTGTTGCCCAGTTAAAGCTGCATACATTGTAATTTACGTTACCATTTCATAGTTTTGTTTGTATTGGCGTATGCTGCATATAAAATATATTTTAAAGTGAAATACTGTTGTATCTTAATATTTTGTGCTTATATTTCATATTAAAATCAACAAAATAAGTACAACTATGAGTTTGTTTATGTCGCTATTTTTACTGATGAACATATTTTCCAGAAATACTCAACCCAAAATAAATGAGAAAGTTAAAGCTTGGTGTACGGTTTTATAAAAACCTGTGTATAAAATATGTAATGTTACTTTGACAAATTATTTATCGAAGTGAATATTTGTATCAAATGCATTGATAGTATATATCAAAATAATTTTAATATGACCATCGATTTATTTTTAGTTAAGGTAACGTAAATTACATTTTGAAAAAGTACTCAATTTGTTTCAGTGACTGTTCTACAGATAATAATCAAGTTTGAGTGATGAAACTTTCCCAGTATGTCGGACACATATTTGTATAAACGTCTATGTCATAAAACTTTGGTAAAAAACAAGTTCATTTTTTAACATTTGGTCAATGCAAGTTGGGCCTATCTTGTGAGAATAGGTGATAACTTCCATCCGCAGATAATATGCCAACATTTCTCTGTATACCAGGTAGTGTAGATGTACAATTTACCGGAAAGTGGTCAGACTCATCCTTGTTCCCTATAACATACTTAAAGAAATCAGAAGGTGCTATATAATACATCTAACTGATTGACCGATGCTAGCTTGAGCATGGGCTGCGTTAAACTACCAATCCAGGGCCAGGTCAGGTTGAGTCTCAATGTCATCATGACATACCATTAGGCATGCCAACGTGATAAACATCAATATACATATTGACAAGTATATTCATCTTACTTTTAATTCATGAAAATATATATTTTCGATTTAAATGATGCAATGAAACACTTTACTGTCATCCTGTAAATGTCAATATCTACTCCCATGCTGAATAATTACTTTATTGCCGCCATTTTCCAAGGGGAACAACTCCTCTTTTTACATGTAACCGTTATTTAAATCTTGCAGCTTGAACGGTTTTACCACCAATGATGACTTGTAACTTAGAATGATAAAAACGTGTTTAATCAAATTTGCCAAAATGTGCCTTGTCTAACTCCTATCCTTTTATGGTCATCATTGTCGTACTAACAATAGGTGTTAGAAGAGGCGAAAGAGATATACGACTAAAATAAAGAGTCCATACCATGATGACTAAAATTGACAGCTAACACCTCTTCTCACAGAATAGTGATGATCATCAATGAAGATGTGTTTATATACTGAAACTTGACCATAGACTTGCCTTCTAAACAATGAACGAATTCACCTATGTTAATTGCCCTTTTATTGTTTCAATTTCATCAAAATTTGTTTTTGAGATCAGGATGTATTCTTCAAGTAAATGATTTGAATATTTTCTTGTTAATTTAAATAATATCAATCGGAGAATGGGTGCTCCATTTTTTATTGTTCATTTTAGCCACATTAAGAAAATTATCTACATACAAACGTATGTAATGAATAATTTAAAAGAAGAAAAGCTGTAGTCACAAAAACCCAAATTATGTTTCGGACAGGCGAACGGGCAGACGGGCGAAAAACGCAATACTATTTATTATACGTCCCGAAGGTAGCCGGGCGTAGAAAAACAAATAAAATATTATGAGGTAGAGCAATGAAAAAAAGAACACCATTCTTCCCGAAATAAATATTACTTTCATATGAATGTCAACCTAAATAGTACTGGTATTCAACCCTATTGAAAAGGCGACCAAATTGTGCAGCGAAACGGAATGTGAAAATAATGTGCACAACTAGGGATGGTACTGATCACTCCTGTAAAATATGGTTGAAATCCCACCAGTAGTTTGACCTGTGAAGGCCGGACAAGATTTTTCTATTTTTAGCTCTGGCGGCCATTTTGTGCAGCGAAGCAGAACGTTCCGGTGATGTGCACAACAAGGGATGGTACTGATCACTCCTGTAAAGTTTGGTTGAAATCCCACCAGTTGTTTGACCTGTGAAGGCCGGGCAAGATTTTTAAATTTTTAGCTCTGGCGGCCATTTTGTGCAGCGAAGCAAAACGTGCCGGTGACCTGCACAACAAGGGATTGTACTGATCACTCCTGAAAAGTTTAGTTGAAATATCACCAGTAGTTTGACCTGTGAAGGGCGGGCACGATTTTTGTATTTTAGCTCTGGCGGCCATTTTGTGCAGCGAAGCGGAACGTGCCGGTGACCTGCACAACTAAGGATGGTACTGATCACTCCTATTAAGTTTGATTGAAATCCCACCAGTAGTTTGACCTGTGAAGGCCAGACAAGATTTTTCTTTTTTAAGCTCTGGCGGCCATTTTGTGCAGCGAAGCGGCACGTGCCGGTTACCTACACAACTAGGGGTGATATTGATCACTCCTGTATAGTTTTGTTGAAATCCCACCAGTCGTTGGACCTGTGAAGGGCGGAAAAGATTTTTCTATTTTTAGCTCTGGCTGCCATTTTGTGCAGCTAAGCGGAACGTGCCGGTGACGTACACAACTACTGAAGGTACTGATCACTCCTGTAAAGTTTGGTTGAAACATTTCTACTGTGTTAGGAACGCAGTAAGGACTGTTTTTGCATATGTTAATCCCTTTTTTGTTAATATTCGTGGATTGTAAGTGCCGATTGCAAGCATTATCTTAAATAAAACCACCTTATCTGTACATTATATCACCGAAAATAAAATGCAAAGTCAGAAGACAACTACAATTGTTAAATTTGTCTTTCTATAATATGGTGCGCTCTTTCATTTTATTAGACACAAAATATAGTATAATTTCGTTGATAAATGCAAAATTTTGTAATTAAAATTCGCATAAGAAACAGAAAATGAAATAATACAGTTAACAGAGCATTAAACGATAACCGAGGTTTAAAAATCTTAAAGTTATCCTTTATCAGAAATTCAAACTATAATTATGTGCTCGTATATTTCAGTACAAGTACATAAAAATTGAAAGGGAACGAGAAGTGTTATAAAACGGGAACCTTCTCGGTTGTCTGTTAACAGTTTACGTAATAAATGTACATTCCTTTGTTTTCGTTTAACAATATACTATCTAATCTTACCAATTATACTCTACTTCCTCTCCATATGGAACCTCAACTTCGCATTCTTCGACGTGACCTTCACCTCTCTTTATCGTTCGGTCTACCGGTGCTTTGGTAAAGCGTATATGGTAAGACTTTTCTCCCTGGCAAATAATGAGTAAAAATTGGAATGACATTTAAATAAATGAATTTAATTGTCACCAAAGCAAATTTAACAAATAGATCTAAGCAAAAAAAGAATAAAATCACTTTTGATATATTTTCCAAATCTAACAAGTACTACTTGTACTTATCATCTTTACAATCAAATGTTTAATTGACAGACCAAAACGAAGTTATTTAACGTTGTCATTAAGATATTAAAATGGAAGCTTTATATGCGAAGTATTCCATTTAAGCTAATTTGAATGAAGACAAAAATCAAAGAAAAATGAAAACATTTATATAGCATAGACTAATATTTTAAGTGGCACATTGAGATATCTCTAGTAAAAGTATTCATAGCTTAAGAGATGTCATACAGAATGTAAACGGACTGCCCAGTAATACAAACGGCAGTGCTGCAAATATTTATAGAACCTGCCAAACGCAAGTAAAATAAACACATGTATAAACAATTTTCATTACATTAACATTACATACAAATACGACTTAATCGAATCAAAGTTGCTTTTTCATAAACAAAAACATTAAAAGATTGATGAAGCTTTATATGCGAAGTATTCCATTTAAGCAAATTTGAATGAAGACAAAAATAAACGAAAAATGAAAACATTTATATAGCATAGACTAATATTTTAAGTGGCACATTGAGATATCTCTAGTAAAAGTATTCATAGCTTAAGAGATGTCATTCAGAATGTAAACGGACTGTCCAGTAATACAAACGGCAGTGCTGCAAATATTTATAGAACCTGTCAAACACAATAAAGACAAACACATGTATGAACAATCTTCATTACATTAACATTACATACAAATACGAATTAATCGGATCGAAGTTGCTTTCTCTGAAACATAATTTATTAAACATTAAAAGATTGAACAAGATATTCTTACATCGCTTTGTGAACAATCTTCTCCTTGGAAACCTTTAGGGCAGTAACATGTCGCTTCAGAACCTGTTTTTATGCACGTTCCGCCATTTTGACAGCTATTTGCCTCACACCTTTGTCCGCGAATACATCTTTAAATATATAAAATTTACATTTAAACACACAAAGAGTATCTTGGGCAAGGCATCGTTGATTACAACTTTATTTAATAGTCTGGTCAAGGATTTCTGAATTTCTTTTTAATCTACGAGTACATTGTATTTGGTATGTTTATAAATATGATTTGCTACCGTAAAGTTCGGATTTAATGAAAAGCAGCAATGTTTCAAATTTTCTATTATCCTAATCATTCCATAAACTACGAGGGGAAGTCAGAAAATATACGGACTTTTGACTTGTTCTCGAAAACTATTCAACATTTAAAAAAAAATCTTTCTACCCTTTTTCAAAATATTCTCCACCTACGTCTACGCACTTCGTGGGAGCTTTTGTATTCCCGCTGTGAACCATGACGTAGACCTATGTTTTAGGTACTGTGTAACAGCAGATATCAAAGTCGCCCTGGTCTTATATTTCTTTCCAGCAAGCAATTTTTTCAGTTCTGGAAACAAATAAAAGTCACAGGGGGCGAGGTCTGGGCTATAAGGAGGGTGAGACAACAATTGCCATTTGTAAGAGTTGATAACATCCACTGTAGCTGCGGCAGTATGGGAGAGGGCGTTATCGTGAAGAAGGAGGACATTTTTCTGTGCTAACCTGGGACGCATTTGCATCAGCAATTCTCTGGGATTTTTCAGAATTGCTTCAGAATAGTACTTGTGACAGTTTGACTTTTTGGCATGAAATGAGTAAGTATCATTCCTCGTGAATCCCAAAAAGCAACAAGCATGACTTTGCCAGCCGAAGGAGACAGCTTAAACTTTTTAGGAGGTGGGGAACCAGCTCATTTCAACTGCTTTGACTGAGCTTTTGTTTCAGGTTCGATATAATGAACCCACATCTCATGTCCAGTGATAATGCGGTTCAAAAACTTATCTTCTTCACGATTAAAACGACTTAAATGTTCTTTTGCATTGGTTACTTTGGTTGCCTTTTGATCTGCGGACAGCTGTCTAGGCACCCACCTGGCACTTACCTTGCTCATGCCTAGGTATTCGTGTAAAATCTTGTGTGCCGATGCCTTACCGATGCTTAACTTGTTGGCTACCTCCTCCAAAGTTACTCGACATTTTTGTTGTCAAAAGCTTTAACATTTGCTACCATTGTTGAGGTCACCGCCTCAGCTGGCCGCCCAGTCCTAGGCCTGTCACAAACACTTGTTCTGCCTTCACGAAACTGAGAAACCCAGTAGTAGAAGGTTGAACGTGATACACATTTATCAGAAAATCTTTTTTAAGCCTCTGAAAGATGTGGCAAGGCTTTTCACCTTCTGCAACCAGAAACTTTATTACAGAGCGTTGTTCCTCTAACAAAGAGTCCATGATAGACGAAACACCTCGTAAAAAATATCAATCATCACTGCATGCAATCATTATCATTTTGCAAAAAATATGAGGCAATTGGTGAAACAACAGTATCAATCAATAAAATATAAATGGTGAAAACTACATTCATTCGCCAATAACGTGGTCAGTTTATTTTCAATCATAGTTGTGTATACACAGTATTTTGCCCTCTGATATATGATAATGTATATAGAATTAGACCGCCACTGATTATTTTGTAAAAAACACTTGTATTATATGTTTGTATATATGTACTCACAGGCATTTGCCTTTTGTTCAATAAAATTATTCATATTCATATAATGTGTGTATAGCTACATGTGGAAAGAGAGGAGCATGAAAAGTCCGGATATTTTCTGACCGTCCCTCGTATACCAATTTCTATTTCAAACTTTTTCTAAAATTGAAATAAGCAAAACTAACTTTTTCTCAAAGTCCTGGCGAATGCACATCTTATTTCCATTGCATCTGCATTCTGTAATTATAGTAAAACACACTAAAGTTCTATATTTCCATAGATAAAACATAACATATAGATAACTATGAAAAGAATATAAATCAATTATGTTAAAAAACATAAACATATTTACAGAAGATATTCATAGCAGTTTGTAAAATAGAACATGTTTATAGTTAATTAAATAAGAGCTAGTATACTACACACAAATATTGCAGCAAATTGTTTTACCTGTATTTGGTACGAATGAAATTTTTGCTTGAAATCCTTGTAGGGCAAATGACACGTCTGTTTTGAATTCAAGGCGAAGAGAGTTGCCGCGTGTTAGGAAAGTTCGCCCATGTAGACCTTCACCGCAGTATGGTCCACCAAGCAATGCTGAGTCTGTCGAATTAATGATAGAATCAGGTCATCAAAATAATTCCGTCGAAGATGGCTTATACTTAGGAAATAGATTTTTTTTATATTTTTCAAGCGAAATACAGAGTATTTATAGAAAACTTTAAGTGATATTTAACTGCTCGTTCTGCAATATTGAAATAACGTTATTTTTGACGATTTTGCAGGCGCTGTTTGGCGCTGCATTGTGACGTCGCATTTACAACACTTCAAACGTCTGTACAGCACTAATGAATGAATTAAGGCTATTGGTGTTCTGATTTATTTTCTTAGACCATTGTCTATCATTCTAGATTGTTTTCAGAGCAAAATTCAACAAAAAGTTGTTTCTTATTTATCAGATTTTTCAAACAAAATAACGTCGTCAATTTACGTATTTGCAAATATGGAAGGGAGAAAATAAGAACGGCTAGTGTATCTTATATAAATTAGCTTTAGAATATGCAAACACTTGAAAGTACAATTTAAATACCATTTCTTTCTCCAGATAGAACTCTCAAGGAATCAAAGATACAGTTGTCCGATTCTTCAATGTCGAAGTAGTCGAATTCTATCTGTACCACGTGATTCGGTAATTGATCATTACGTACAACAACTATACAATCTTTGTTGTTTTCGTATTCAGGTGCGGTATAAACCAAAATGCCGCTGTCTGTATCGATTCCTTTGTACATTCGACTACAGTCTGAAAGCGAAGCAATATAATGATAATCTTATTAAAAAAAAAACATTGCATTTGATTTTTTGTCATACCGAAAGCGAATCCGTTAATTTGAATATGGTGCAAATTGCACTTATTACTAATGTTTATTTTTTCTGAATTCTGTAACAATAGTAAGCATTACCATTATTTCCACCAACTGGAGATGGGGTTGTTGATGGTACAGGTGCTGGAGTAAAGTTGTCCTCGACAAAAATATAATCAATTGTAAAACGTTCACCTTCTTGTTTAAGAGGATTTCTATACTCAATAAACATTGAACTTGCATGATAGGGCAAAATTCCCGGAACAGTGTCACTACATATTGTACCGAGGGCTGTTCCTTCTGAAAAGTAATTACATAATGTATATTCTCAGAATATTGTTATAAATAAATATGATCGAGCAAAACATCGATGCAAAACATAGCATTGCCAACCAAAAGGACATTCTTTTAAAGTAAAGCATTAAGATATTTTTGACATTGTTTTATGTCATTTAGTCATTCATTTAGAGTATGCTAAAGAATTAAGGGTTTAAGTATAATGAAGATGTATACATGCCATTCATTCCGATAAGAAAAGTATTTATTATAATTCAAACATTAACTCTGCTTTATTTGGTAACTAAATACATTAACAGCAAGTTCTTTTTGTTTTGTTGTTGATGGGAGATGCAATATGTAGTCTTCATAAATGTTCAACATACAGTAGCTGACTAGACATGTTACTGAAGATGCACAATGATTGTAAAGAACATCTGATATTTCTGCATCTCTGCTCAATTGAAAAGTATTTTACATGTATTATCATTGTTTGCATCATGGTGATTTTTTTCAGGTAGAAACTGTTTCCCATTTGTAGGTAGGCTATGTTTCTTACCATTAATAATTGGGCAGGTGAATAACCGCTAACGAATAAGGGCGGCCCTATGCTCTAAGAATGGCAAACATGAATCGATTCTACTCTTTTTAATTTTCTTCATTATGTTTTTGCTACCACAACAATTCTTTAAATCAAACGATGTTATTGACGATGTTTAAGTTGAATTTCAGTCTGATTGGCATATTCGGCAGAAGATAACTGTGGTCCATTTTTTCTTCGGTTGGAATTGTTGTTTTCAGTATGAATAGAAAAAATATATTAAACAGACACAATTAGGTTTGTGCTTTATATAAACTCAGTTAGTCATTAAAATGCATTAAAATACTTACGTGTACTCTGGCCTTTATAAATGATGATACTTTCCTCCTCACAACTAGCCGAGCCAAAATCTAGCATTTTTAAGTCCAATGTAATAACTTTGTCCCCGGGTGCCTGAAAAAAATCATATATGTTAACGTATTAAGCCTTTGTTACATATACTCACCATATTTAATATTTATATTTAGCCCGTGCTCGAGTCACAAACTGTTAATATCCATATCGAAGATAATTAAACTGTTATATATAGATAAGCCGACTCTGTTATTATCAACATTATGTTTTAGGACCTTCCATGTAATTCGCTTTCAACTAAGTACACATAATCAATATTTTCACTTATATCAATTTATATCTGATTGAGGAAATATATTTCAATTTTGAGCACATTGTTGTAGAATAATGCACGGTTCGAGTTCAAATGCGCAGGAATATAATCATGAAGGGCGAATTACAAAGCATTTTAACGATAAACATTGCATTGTGTATAGGTTAAAGTTTATTATTATGTATTTATAAAATTAAATTGGTCAAGCAAGGCACAGTCGCGCACCCAATTTAATTTTGTATAAACATACTCATAAATTTTAACAAGCTAAGTGTTTTAATATATTTTATAAACAGTCGATTTACTAGGATGATTGACTGTTTGCCGATTTACCAAAGTAAATGTGTTATGATCACTTTGAAATACGGCAATCCTATTGGACAAAAATAATTTGAAACACTAATATACTACAAATTTATATCTCTTTCAATTCTAACATGATAACAGATAAAGAGAATAGAGAAAGAGAAATGATAAAAATATTTCTGGTTCCCTGCCTACTTAACTACGATAAACGTAGTAACAAGGGCAAGTAATCCATACCATAACAATATGTTGAACTAAAATCTACACTAAGCGAAGAAGAAATTTTCCCAACGTCGTTTTGAAAAAAGTCTAATAAACATCAAATGAAAATTGTAGTAACAAGATTTTCTGTGATTCGGTCTACTTTTTACCTGATTAATCGCATTTTCAAGCTCTTGTGAGATTACACAGTAGACACTTTCCAACAACGTTTGAAAATTATGACCTCTGCAGTTTAACGTTATGGCTTAGTGTTTATACCTAAGATCATCTGATAAACCATTGAGATAAAAATTCTGACAATTGCTTATTAAGATCAGATAAAATGGTTACTTGTTGACGGTGGAAGGCGGTTGACAGCACTGGATCGATTGACATATGCTTTTCATAATATAAATTAAGTGATAATATGCAATGAGCTCGATTAACATTACGTATATCGATTGTATTCAGTTAATTGGTTTTGAAAGTCTTTAATTTAAAACCACTTGCCTCTATCCGCTATGTGTTCGAATCCTGCCAGGGACTTAATTATATTATATGATCTAGCTAGCTAGCTTACAAAGGTGCACTTGAGCGTTTCTCCACCTGTAAAGTGGAATATTGCCATGATATTACCTGTATTCTGTAAAAGCAATCCTCTCCTAAATCATCTTTATTCATTATTCTTGAATCTTCACCACCCAATATACTGCCAATGCACTTAGAGTCATCTCCACCTCCTACAATAGGATTCATCATTTTTTACAAAAGACATTGATTATTTCATCCCTTGCTCTATTTATTTTAATTACTAGTATAGGGTCCATGGTCGAATAAACAGCTGTAAAGTCCATATTGAACAAGACGCTAATGATGTCCAATAAACGTTTTTAACCTCTGCAAAAATCCAAAAGACTCAGTATTGTAATAAATAATATAAATCAGACCATAAATTGTAAATGAAAATGCACATATAGCTAAAGAAAACATTAGAAATCAACATAATTTTGTATTGTAACAGAATTACCCGGAGTACAATATGGATTTTATGTTGATTTATTCTGACTCTGAACATTGCTTAATTGATGAGATTTAATCAAAAACGTGGATTTTTTGGCATTTTAAAGTGGAAAGAAAAAATTTTTTTCCCGACTCGAGGGTAAATTTTTAAACCCTTGCCCTTTATGACAATCGACTTGAACTGTAGGGGGTTTTGTCCAAAATGTATATATGTCAATGGGCCCCAAACCCACAGTTTTTGCTTTGTTCAAGCCCTTTTCTGTAATCTCAACTAGTCCCAGTACCAAAATATTTAAAATAAAACTATTAAAAAATTGTTTTTAAAATCAGACGCATAAAGCATGTTACCTTAAGTCATTCAAAAACCCATATATCCTAAAATTTTTTTTTTAAAAAAGCAAGATAAAAATAGAGTATTACCACTGCAGGCGTTTCGAACATAAATCAAAGGGAAAATTTTTTCATGATTCCCAAACAAAACCAAACCAATTTTTGGTTTGTTTTTTAGAAATTATTTTAAAAGGTTTTAAAAAAAATTTTATTTTAAAAAGGTGCAAAAAATGGCAAAACAAGATTTCCCTGCATTTTTAAAAATGCTTTTCATAATTTGAAAAAAGGAAGGTTCGAATTTTTTTTTTTTTGACAGGGCCACATTTTAAAAGGGAAAGGTTTTGGGGGATTTGAGAAACAAAACCTTAAAAAAAAAGGAAAAAAAAAATTTAATTAAAAATTTAAAAAAAAGGAATGATTTAAAACCCCTTGGGTATAAAAAATTTGAAAATGCATATGGAAACTTTAATCCCAATGACTGAATCTTACAAGTTTTAACAGAGATCAGAATTTATTGGTTGTCGATGTTTTGTATATTTTTCAAAGAGAAAACGTTAGCAAAACTGTGAGTCGAATAAACGCTTCAAGAAAGGAACAAAGATCTATTCCTGTTACAAATTGTGTGCAAATGAAACTGTGATATCATAAATAAGACAAGTTGTAGCCTAGTATGGCCAAATTTATAGAATTACTGCAATCTAAAAGTCATAAAGTACTTACAAACTTAATATGTTATTATTTAAAAAGGCAAAAATCAGACGAAATGATATCTCTAGAAATCTTAGTTATTAAATAGTATTATGATGCTGTTTTAACTATATATACTGTGATGTTCTTTCTTTATATTATATAAATATTTTGTCAAACAAATTCGATTAAAAGCGAAGTTATAGTTTGTTCTCCGCTTAAATTTAGTACTCTTCATTATTCATTGACAGAGGTAATTTATAGGTATAAATATATAATTGGTTCATGGATTTTTGTCAGTATATGTGATGTATTGCATTGTATGTATTAGATATCCCATTGCTCAGTATTGTATTGATTTTTTTCTTTATATGTGATTTTCCTATATTGTAAAATATGTGACCTAAAATTATATTTCAAAATGCTTGTTATAAACCGTGTACATGTACCATGTGTGATATAAACCTTTTTGTTTTTTTCGTTTTGCTCTTTTTTTGAAATGGTATTAAAAAAATAATTTTTTTTTATTATGTAAAGAGTTTTATTACAATCGAACCGTGTTATTGTTTGTGATAGAGTTGTCATTTTAAAAGTCACAAATTACAATTTTATTTTACTGATAAGTATATGTTTCTTTGTAAGCAAATAAACACAAAAATAATGGTCGAAATAGCCAAATATGTAACCAAAAGGGTGGCATTTATTTTCAAAAGATTGGCATGGCCTATCTGGATAACCTGCTGGCAGTGGTGAATGTACCTTACCATCTACACTTGTTCGCGACTGGTGTCAATTAAAGTTTAAAAAATGCCGCTGGCAAGCTTTGCTATAACTCTCCTTTAATATTGTTGAATTTAAATGATGATATAATTATAGGGAAGACAAAATATTCAGTACACATCAGTTCATAAACAATAAAATACGACCAAGATCCGACATTGCAGTTGACATATGTTGAAATAATACACTTCGCGGAACACAAACAATGTGTAAATTTGTCAGGCTACGACATTGTACTACAAGTGGATGCTCTTATAAACTTTTAAGTGGTTAGCCGGGATATATAATTTAAGTATAGTGTATACCATAAGACCAACCACTACAGATTTTTCTAACAGTGAAGTGTTTATTTCTATGAATTTTTAGAGAATTACCGGTATTGTGAAAACAAAGCTGGGTTTTACGTGACGATGCAGATTTTCATACATAAACATACGAAACACATTGGCTTTTACATGCAAGCATCTTATTAAAGAGGTTGTACCACGTGACTTTTATTTTGAGTATCAGATGCAGAATTTCATTGAATGACAAGTGTGTGACATTCAATGTTCCATGAAAACTATTTTCTTTTTCAAAATTGTATGTTATCTTTATCTTTATCTTTATATTAAGGCTGGGAACAGTAGATCAATGTATATCAGTGTGATTTGTGTTGTGTAGAAGATGTCAGAGATAACTTATTTCCTGTCCTTGAAGACTGCTTAGCATGACATTAAGGTGTCTATGGTATGTTTAGAGTTGCAACGATTCAATTTCTATGCTGCTGGAGTAACATTAAATTTTGACCCTGTTGAATTCTTTTGTTTTCATTTTTCAACGTTGGAAACTGAACCCGGGTCACTTTTCAACCTGTCAACAATTCAACATAAAATTTGATTGAACTGATCAACCATGAAAATTGGGACAAATAGCCAAACGTCTGCTAAACAAACCGCACTACTGATCAGGGAAAATAACCGTTACATGGAGTTTGTGAATACAATAAAACTTCTCGCAGTGGTTACTTCCCCTGACCAGTACAGAGATGTTTATGCCATATTTATGAGAGCCTGAAATATAACATAGCTTTGGTGGCTGATTTGGAACGCTTTTGTGCGTTGTGTTGGATCTAGCGACAACAGGACAAAGCGCCAAACGGCGCATTGTCGGACTTTCGTCTTGTCGTCCTGTCGCTAACGATGTACGCCAAACGGCGCGTTGTCGTGCGGCGTGTTGTCGCGATGTCATATTGTCGCTCGGTTCAAATCGAAGGATTGGCTTATAAGCCAAGCGACAGGGCGGCATTGCGACAACGCGCCGTTTTGCGTGCTTCGCTAGAGACAATACGACCGCGCGACAACGCGCCGTTAGGCGCTTTGCCGTGTTGTAGCTAGCGACAAGACGAAAAGGCGATAACGATATAGGTTGCGGTGTCGCTATCGACAACGCAACGTGCAATATAACAAAAAAAAAACAATAAATTTATACACTTTAATATCAAAATTATCAAAACATTACTTTTAACTAATTAATTGTTGTATACCAATAAAAAATATACACCATCGTGATCCCTATCAGATCCAGAGAAGTATATATAAAAGATATCACACAAGTCAAAATCAATCTATCCCTCGTAGGATAATCACTGAAGCATGAGAACAGTGTGCATGGTGATACAAGTGGAATGGCCAAAAGTGAAAAGATCTCAATATCGAGTGTTGCGCCCATTTGCGATGATTACGACCTGACACTGTCTCATTATGCCACTGATAAGCCTGCGTATGGCTCTTGTGGGATTCGAACCCACTCCTCTATGAGGGCATGTCACAACTCCTGTATGACAGTTTGCTTAACAAGGGGAGATGAAATCGATTTATGCCTCAAAACTTCAGTTACATAAATTTTGCATAACTGAAGTCCTGAGACAGAAAATGACTCCCAGTTACTCTATTGTACTAGCTTTATATAGGTTACAATATGAATTTTAGAAAACTATTGATTACTTACATACAGTTCTCGCTCTCTTCGACGCTGAAGTAGTCGGATTTTAAGATCATGAAATGATCTTGAGCGGTCTTAACCGTCCATTTACAGTCTTCATTTACTCTGAATAGAAAGGAGATTGCAATTTGAATAAACTTGAAAACCTGGGCTCCTTGCCATTGGTTCTTGTTGCTGGGTCATATGGGGGTTGCGTTCATTGAACGCCGCCTTTCCTTGTTGATCTTGTTTTTCATATATTATATACAATAGAAATCTGTAAATCAGGTCGTTTGTTAACTTCTTAAAAGTATTATGTCTTCTTAATTAAAGCCAGCATGCCCCCAGATTCATACAAACTTTCATGAATCTTTTTTTTTTAAATGTATTTAAATGTAAAAAAGGTTTGTAGCGAATAAAGAAAGTAATTAACGCATTTCAAATTGTAATTATGACCTAAATATGTACAAAATATGCTGCAATAGCACTTATTGCGTTCGTCACGTACTTGAAATAGGGTGATAAATACTGTTAAATCAGTCAATAGTTTCTTAATCACATAACATGTAAATTATTACTTGAATATTTCTACTTTTCCTAGAACTGTTATATAGTTGGTGGCTGAGAAAACAAATTAAAATTTTCTCACTTTGGAAAGTTAGTTTATATTTACCTGATTGTTTAAGTGTCATATAATGAAGGCTTAACTTACGGAAATGTGTATGGACAGGACTTAAGAAAAAGCAGTGGATATACACTGAAATCTTCAGATTTAATTTAACAACAAAGTTCAGAAAAGTTTTGATGATGGTATACCCTATATCCATAAAAACCTTC
Source organism: Ruditapes philippinarum (assembly GCF_026571515.1). Classification (NCBI taxonomy): domain Eukaryota; kingdom Metazoa; phylum Mollusca; class Bivalvia; order Venerida; family Veneridae; genus Ruditapes; species Ruditapes philippinarum. The sequence continues at coordinate 71,894 of NW_026856389.1, forward strand.
AAATTCTTCTTGATATCTAAATGTTTTGAGATTGTTTACTTTACCATCTGTGAAATAACAAGATTGGTTGTTTTGGTGCATAACATATTTACAGCTTATAAATAGACTAATATCTTGTGAGATAAGAGTTAGCTTCATTTATTGTGTGTGTTTTATTGTTTTACTTGGTATACTCAAGTCACGTAGAAACAAATTTTCCTCTACCGCCGTAGTAGAAATCTGTCTTATAACAATTATTTTGAATTTTCAACATGAAATACCTGTAAAATTCTGTGCCGTTGAATTCTTCCGTCCGGAGCTGAATTGCAGCTACACCACCCTCTAGTTCTAAATCAATTTCTTCACCACATGGTGCTGTTTATAGAAAATGCAGCTTTAGATTAAATAATGAGAGGCAATACATGATTCATTATTAAACAGGTTATATGGTATTTTTTGTAAATGTAACATTATCAAAAATAAATGGGCATATCATAGGACTGTCATTGGTTTTCATATGTTTGGAACAGCCGATCTAGTTGATCTAGGTTAGTTTCATCCACATTCTTTTAAGCTCGGCTAATAGAAACTTTTAAGCAAAACTGGTTCAAACGATTGCAGGAATGTGGAACATTACTGCTATATATAAAAGCAATTTAAAACAGAATTTAGTTTTGAACCATATTTAGATTAATTGTCATTCAAGTTTAGAAATGCTTTATCAAAATTAGGATTATCTTCACATAAACTGGCTATTGAAACTTGACGCTATTCTAGAAACAGAGTGGAAAAAATATTGTATTTTTGTCAAAATAGAGATATTGGAGATGAAAACCACTTTGCTATCTCTTATTTGTTGTAAGAACATTTTAGAAAACAATATATTAAAGCCTATTATTAAAGAGTGAAAATCAAGCTACAATATAAAATATTTCCAAATGTATTTACAATGCCGTATGTGCATTGTTAACTATGCCGATTATGGAAGGCATTTACTTCACTTTGATTTTTTGTGTGTGAAATTGATTTATATGTGAACATCTTATTCATCCTCCACAATATGTTAACAATGTAAATTGTGTCAGATGATAAAATTATGTTATATATGTATATGCAAATGTATGATAAAAAGACAAAAAATCTGTACTGTTAAAGTCAATAAAATTATCTACCTATATATCATGAAAGCTTAATTCAATAAACAGTAGGAGTTTTATACTGATACTGATTTCCAATACATCTCAACTATATGAATACACGTAAATGTAACAGTAATGATTATAATTGTTTATATACATGTATTTTAATTATTTTAATGTAAGACAAAGTATTATATAGTATATTTACATTTAAGTTCGTGTATTTAAATATCAAAGTTAGAAAAAGACCGTTACCGATACACATATTAAATTCAGATGGGGAAAGGGATTAAGAAAGTCTGAACAAATTGTTCGATCAATACCGCCTTGAGTTAGGAATTATCATAAGTAAATGCATGTGTATTTATATCAAAATCCAGAAATAGATCTTATCAAGTTATCATGATCTAAAATTAAACCTACCTTCCCTCTTAGAACGTAAATTCTGTAAAGCTGTTTCAAGAACATCTGGAAATATTACGTAGGAAAAGCTACACTTCGCCAAAATGGCGAAAATCAAACAGTTTAATCCATGCATCTTGTTTTTATAAAACGCATTTATAACAAACAGACGCTTGTTTCACACTGGCTTGCAAATCCAAGGATTCACTTGTTTCTCGTACATACAATGTATATATATCTCAAATTACTCGAATACTTGGAAAACAGGATGTGATTTTTTTATCCTGCTGAAACATAGTTGGTTAGGTCGAGTGTTTCAAGAGCTCACTTAGCAGAAAGCCTGTTGTATTTATAAACAACTTATTTCTCGCTATAAAGTTATAGATTCTATTAATTAAAGATTTTTGAAAAAAAAAGTGTTGGAAAGGTTTAGATTATGTACAATATAGTTATTTTTTTATTCTAGATGAAAGCTATACAATACCTAATAATCTTCTTTCAAGTGAAACCCTATACACGAATAACTATAAAAATCAGTAGTACACAAATCAATACAAAATTTGTGCAATAATCAAATACTCAAATATATACACAAATACGCACATATTATAAACAGAAATATATGTTCAAATTATATTTTGTACACAATTAACTACATGCATAGAGAATTTTACAGACAACAGTTAGCAATATCATTCTAACTAAAGAAAGGGTTTTAAGTTTCATACCATTAAGTAAACTACTGATGTAGATGTTTGCTTGACAATAAGTCGAATCTGAGTGAAGATATAATAACATTTTTGGGAAAAGTCAGTTAAACTTCTGGGTCATCTTTTTTTCAAATGCGGACATGATGAATGTATAGTTATTTGTCTAGTTATATCTTTTCTTCTGTTGCGAAAATAGATACTACCATCATGTTTCGCTAACTTTTCTAATTATCTTATAATTATTCTTTTACTGATCTTTACCAACATTACTTGTGTAGTTTCGAATTCATTATCTATTTATAATGTAAAGCTTATTTATAGCTTTTGCCTTCGAAAAAATACAGTTGCCATGCCCCATTAAAGTCATTTTTGATTTTTTAACGTTTGTTTTGACGATAGTGGTCAACAGTTGAATAAAACAACAACATTAATTTTATAATAAACCTTTTTTTCTTTTATATTTACCAGGGCAAAATTTATTTCTATGTTGGATCGAGTGTCTGTCAAAAAGAACCAACGTTTTGTTTAAATTGTACAATATTTCACGAAGAAAACGCCATGTTAGAAGTGTTTGAACACATCTTAATAAATAAATAAATAACTGTTTATTTCAATATTTATCCCTTTTCCCATCTCTTGCTGTGACATCACTTACAAAAAAATATGCTACAAGTGTTACAAGAACCTTAACCAAACATAAATCTACTTGACAAATTATTTAAGCTCTAAGAGGTTTAGATTTATGTATGTCAGATCATTTCAGTTTTTGCAATAACCACTTGGTACTTGTGTGACACAAGTAAAATAATTCAGCTAATATTTCAAAGTTCTCATGCAAAAGTCGTCGTGTATTGTTTTTTTTTCTTAAATCTATTATCACTACATTATGAAGCACATTTTTTGCCTTTTTCTACAGATTGAAAAACATGCTCGTTTCTGTCTTTATCATCTATGGTGACTTGTTTGTGCCATGCTCCGCGGGATGCCATAAGAAACCACGAAACTACGACAAAATGTTTCTGACCTCCCTGAGATCACTCAATACGGTCACTCAAAATAGTTTTTTTCTTCCCACAAAATCTGAATAAAATGAGTGTGGCGTTCTGTTTTGTTTGTTTTGTTTTGTTTTGTTTCATCGAATCGAATTCCATTAAAAGATAACAATGGCTGTCTATATTCTTAATTGGGTTTTCCCATTTACATAGTCAATTACAAGAAACATGGCAATGCCACGTGTCAGAATAATCATGAAGTTTATATGTAGATATGTATCTTACAACGAGTTAATATTTCCCTACAGTGATATATTGTTGTAGATGAAACAACGAGTTAATATTTCTTTACAGTGATACATTGTTTTAAACAGAGTGTAAATATCATGTTTAAACCAGTCGCTGTAGGTCAGGGTATCGTATTGTAACACGGCCAGCGATTGGCTGAAAAAAGTGCAGGGAAAACCGTATGATTCAGTTTATACATGAGGCGATTGGATGAAAGTGGGGTATTTTTAAGTATAAAAACTAATTTAAAAAGTAACACTACAATGTTTTCTGAAGAAAATGAAATATTTCATGAGTCTCTGTGATAATTTTGACTTGGATATTTGCATTTATAAAAAGTGTATGTCAGTCCTGTGATCAGCAGAAAATTTCAATGAAATGGGGGGTAATCCTCTTTGAAGTCAATTTGCAAAAAATTTGGTTGGCTACCCCTATATAACAGGAACATTTTTATATGTCAGGCATTTCATTCTGCTAGAAAAAATACCTCTTTAGCATGAAAACTGAATTTTAAGGTAGGATAAGGGACCATTTCTTATAATGTAAGTCTATGGAAATATCAATGTGAGTGTCTGACCTAAAGAGAGGGAAATTGGAACTGTCATAATTCACAGTAGAACTTTGTCTTCATTGATTACACCATGAAAAGCTGATATTTTGGAAGAATGGATGTATACAGCCTGTCTAGGTATGATATTTCATTATTTCAGTGCAACTGTTGGTGTTTACAGCAGATAATGTGTCAAAGGGGTCAATCTACAAGCATTGTTTACATATGAACAAGAGTATTAGTGTTACATAAGAGTTCATAATGGTTTATATTTTCTTTGAACAGTGAATTTGAGTGATAATCAATTGGTGATATGTTGATGATGAATAATGTAGACCTTGGTCATTAAAAATATTTTTCAGATTTCAAAGAAATGCTGTACATTGGCTATACACATGCCAGGTTTGAAGACTTCATGTATAACTTGACAGGACCTGATGTAAGCACATTGGCCACTTTTGATGGGTGTTGCAGGTATATCATTACAAATGCATATTGTCAGGTTCAAAACTGATATATAATAATTAAAAAAGTTTAGGGTGCTGTTTCGATTAACTTTTCGACTTTATTTAGGGGCGGAAATTTCTTCGCTCGGCACTAATTTTTACCATTTTGCTCAAATATTTAAATAGAATGTCACAAATAAATTGCTTCTTTGTCTGTTTCCTATATAAGAATGTTTTTTGTTTCATTTCCAGGCATAGATAGCATTAAAGCTTCAAATAAATATCATTTTAAGGCTTTTGTCTTAAAATTTACTTGGTTTCAGGGCATGAATATTAACACATACTTAGAAATTCAAATCCATTGAAAAATGTAGCATAATTCAGTTAGGTTGCTTCTGAATAGCCTCTTATTATGTGGTTAAAATGCAAAATAGTGATAAGAATTTATTGTTTTCTATTTGGTAATACATATTTACACACTCACAATTGTATAATGCCATAGTTTTTAGACTTTATGTCTGTTTAATGCATAATTGAATGTGCATCATAATGGCCAAGGGTAGAATTATTTTGTAGAAAAGTTTTATTGATAAGTAAAAGTTGATCTACTTTTTCACAATCATATCAGGCACAATTATAACACAGCTTTAGTGTCTGTGATGTGTCTATAAACAGAAAAGGCACTTATTCTGGTAGATAAATGTATAAAAAGGGTGTGATTATGCACAACTTCAGTGAATTACCTCCCTTTATTTATTGAGAAACTTAGATAAGTGCATAAATTCTAGTTTCTGGCTACCTAAATGAGAAAAAAATACACATTACTGTCCATTCCAAGTACATTTTGGTCTGAAGAGGTGATTTACATGTTAAAACACCTGAAAGAAGGTTTCAATTGTCATATTTGACTCCAAATGAATGCAAAAATGACCAAAAAATGGGTGTAGAAGTCAAATTTTAGGCTTTTACTGTGCTGTTAAATCCAGAGGAACTTGGTTTTTCCATATATTGCATTTCTTTATATCCATGTAAGAGAGAGACAAAAAATATAAAAAGAATTTTGGCATTTTATTGACATTTAGGCTTGTATTTAAGACTATATATGCAAATATTTGGAGTAGAAAAATATAGCAGGGCAGTTTTGAAATACCTAGTTACACCCAAAATGTTGCTATGTGTGTACAAATAATGTGTAATCCATAATCAGGTCATTATACAGTAGTTATTAAGTATGTTTGCTAAGCTAAATCTTCATTCAGGAAGTCTATTGGTAATAAAATGTTGAAATTTGGGTGAAAAATCACTTATTTTGATATGGGTGGGGTGATAAAATTGCTCCCTGCTGCATCCTTTTGTTACAAAATTAGTATTTTGAAGCACTTCTGTAATGAGAACAGTGTAGTTTTGCTATCTGTGTGATTTTATGGAAGTTGTTACAAAATTGGCTTCAGAATAATGAGTTAAGTATAAAAATCACATGCTAAATTTCATTTTCAGAATATCCGGAATGCGGCATAACGGCGCTTGTTGCAAAAAAGGGAACTTCAAAGTTTTAAATGACTTAAGAGTGGTGAAAATGCATCCACATTATTGGTAATTGTATATGCAACTTCATTTATTATTAGATTTTAGAATACTAAACATTTAATATTCCCTTTAGGTCAGGGTATCGTATTGTAACACGGCCAGCGATTGGCTGAAAAAAAGTGCAGGGAAAACCGTATGATTCAGTTTATACATGAGGCGATTGGATGAAAGTGGGGTGTTTTTAAGTATAAAAACTAATTTAAAAAGTAACACTACAATGTTTTCTGAAGAAAATGAAATATTTCATGAGTCTCTGTGATAATTTTGACTTGGATATTTGCATTTATAAAAAGTGTATGTCAGTCCTGTGATCAGCAGAAAATTTCAATGAAATGGGGGGTAATCCTCTTTGAAGTCAATTTGCAAAAAATTTGGTTGGCTACCCCTATATAACAGGAACATTTTTATGTGTCAGGCATTTCATTCTGCTAGAAAAAATACCTCTTTAGCATGAAAACTGAATTTTAAGGTAGGATAAGGGACCATTTCTTATAATGTAAGTCTATGGAAATATCAATGTGAGTGTCTGACCTGTATGTATACATGTTTAAAGGTCAGATCGTTTAAACTAGCAAATATGCGCGTTTAGAGAGAGATTTTACATCAGTTAGGAGAGACACGCTGATAGTGTGTAGCGGTTTTTTTTTTATTGAGAAGAGAATTTTGTTGTTTTGAAGGGAATTTTGTTGGTTGTTGAAGTTGGTTGAATATAATTGTGGTGATCTTAATTGATCAGGGTTTATTGGTTGTAATTAGTTGTTTTGGTTGTTGAGTTATATCCATTTCGTGAAGATATAATTGGTTGATATTGGTTGAATGTTTGGTATTGTCAAGATTATATTAGTTGCTGCTTTGTTTTGAGGATATATGTAAATATTGGGTGCTTTAGTTTAAGTTGTTTTCTGATGCTGATTAGATTGTGTGAAGTTAATATTGTTGGATGAATTATTGTGGTTTATACTGTATTAGACGGGTTTGATTTTCAGAAAAGACCCTCCGTTAAGAGTCTAACGGCATTTTTTAGTACAAGCAGGTAGTCAATCGTTTTTACATAATTCGGGTACGCTGAATCCATTTTTTGCTCTACCACGGCTGTACTCAAAGTCCTTGACCAAATCAAAATGACCGCCATTGTCCTTTACCATCTACTTAAAAAATTATTATTTCTGGTACATATCCTATCGTATGTCCTTTAATCTACATGGAATAAAGTTTCAATTACTTTTAGCAATAATTGGCTGATAATTATACATGCTAAATGTAAATATTTTAAATATTGCCTGTCATCTTCACAGGTCAGCAACTATGTCTCTGGGCCCGCATGTCCTTGCAACAATATATATTGTACGACCCGATTTAAAATAGAAAAAAAACAACAACAACAGAATCCCTAAAAACAATCAAAACGGCAAAATTGAAATGATGTAGGCTCGATTTGACTGAGCCTGTACATGGACGTTACTTGATATTGCAAGGAACCGTCCAAGCACCCTAGCACCGGCCTACACAAAATTCATATATCAAACGGGGAATTTCGAAATTTGGAATTTAGAAACATCCGCAGATTTGTTTATACGATATTTTTATTGTTGTATTGATATAGCTACTAAATAAAGGGTCTTATTTATCAATCAAACTTTAAACATGCCTGGACATGGTTAAAAACAGATCATCTATTTATAAATTGAAATAAACTCAAATAAATGGTAAAGTTATTTTAATCTTTATTATTTTTCACTTTGAGTAAAAAAGTCTCGCAAACATGAACAATAAATGGTCTACGATCTTGCACTGTCTTACGGTTAATGAATAATATAGAGTAAAACATTATAGGTCTACCGCGGGTATTTGATGATGGTACATGCATTATAAGAAGATTAGACAGATAATTGATACCAATTCTGCAATTAATAATTATATTGACGATTCACTGCTGTGTACCCTTTTTTATTAACACAGAACGATTTGATAGAGCATTTTGGTTTTTTTTACTACTAAATCATGTAACATATGCCGTCAAAGCCTATGTCTTTAAATTTTATTAACTTAATTGATAATACGAGATTTTGTGCGTTTTGTCTTAATTCATTGATATTTATTCATTCATTGTTTTTGTTAATATCAACGTCTTCATTATAATTATGTCACTTTGCCAAGGACGCTGCGCCTTATTCTATATTATGTTTTTGCGTTCATTGAACGCCGCCTTTCCTTGTTGATCTTGTTTATCATATTTTAAAATCATTCAAGTGACTAAGATATATTCAAATCTTCATACTGATTATGTTCTCGTATTGGCTATCTTTCAAGAAATTGACGAGTATCTTATTACATTTTGATATAACATATTTTGATGTCATTTGCAACGATATAATTATTTAAAACTCATATTTTTTTTCTACTATCACTCCATAAAATTAGTTTGCTATTTCTTAGTGTAATTTTAGTCACTAAAATGTGTACTAACTTATTTTTGCAATATCCTGACAATTATGTAAAACAAAGATAAACAAGGGTGTGCCACTTTCCTCGTTAATCTTGTTTTACATCCTAGTGTTTAAGCATTACAGGTAGTCCTAATATGCCACAAATGTATGCCCAGTTATGCCAATATCCATCTAATGAATGACAGAATTTATGACCGGACATGACCTTCAAAATATGACTTTTAATGTCTGAAATCTTACTTTATGCGACAATTCTTTTCTCACTCAAACAAATTGCTTCAAAGTACAACGTATTTTTATTCTTAGATCTTGCTGAATAACACATATATGGACTGGACATGGCCACAAATGCAATCTCATACCATGACTTTTGAAATACAAGTGTGACCTTGAAACATTTGTCCGCTACATGTTGTCTTACGAAGATGCACCATATTTATCCCAAATGATTTTTAATTCATCCATGAATGACAAAATCGTTAACCAGACTTTTTAGACACTTTAAGGAAATATTTTGTTCGAAGTGAAAGTATGATTTTGATTACATCATCAGATGGGTTAACATGTGACTCATTGTCCCAATGTGCCATATATTTATGCAGAATTATTATTTCAAAAGGCATCAATTAATGAAAAGTTATAGATCGGACACAACCATCTTGTTACGTTTATATCATGATTTATGATATAGAAGTTTAACTGTAGACATAACCCTGCTTGTGCATGACACGACCTTTTCAAATTTCACCTTTACGCAGTTATTGTCGTTCCAGGACGGCGGCCTATACAATTAACAAGATTTAAATATTTTTACCTGTACACCGCCTGCTCTAGGTCAATCAAAACAGATAATTTAATACCACATGATAACAAAATAGACGACAAAAGTCCTAACACAGAGGCCTCAACCACCATGTTCTTGTCGGGTTACCTATATAAGCAAATGAAATACTATCCTCATGCACGAACCTCGGAACTAGTATGTAGGGGCTTCCATGGGATAAACACCATATGGAATTTTTCTCTTACAAGAAGAAACATTAACTCTATTATTCTGGAAAGTAGTCTATTTCATGAAAAAAAAATATTTTTCAAATGCCAGCCTTGATGGCGATTCCTATATAATGATTTTACTTTTGGAAATTCTAAGACTTTTTTAAAATATCATGTCGTGCATGAAAAATTGTTGACCGGGCTCCCCACTAATGAACTTTTACAAACTTGTCTTTCTTGCTAGACATGACCCTGATCTATGGACTGTTGAATTGGCTCTCAATCACTACACGTCCCAGTACATGTTCTTGTGCAATTGACATTGACATAAGAAATAACCAAACAATTTTCATGGTATCCCTGTTTAATGATTAAGTAATAATATAAAGTACATCATTTCCCAATCCATTATAGGCTGTATATTTATGCTCAACTTTTTCAAAATCCATCTCTTAATGACAGAATACTAAAATGCACATCTTTTTTCAAGCACTATCAAGTCTTACTTGAGGGGTTGAGGTTCAAACCTGGGTCTTTCTTATGACATTGTATCCATGTGCCACACATTAATGCAATTTATTTCAAAATCTATCCAAAAATGACAGATATGGACGGGATTAAAAATGGACAGACAGGGACAAGCTCTTACTGAAAGATTTGTGAAGATGTGTGTATCTTCATGTTTGTTTCTTACTCCAAAAGCAGCCTTTTGCCTCTCATAACCAATGATTCATCCTATAGGTTGGGGGTATACCAAAATAATCTAAACGCATAATTGTGATCGCAAATACCCCTAACTGACACAAGAGGACGCTCGTACAGATAGACAGACGAACATACATTTGAGCAGGTCCCCCCTCAGGGCGATACAAATCCAATTTAAAAAAAAAAACATCGCAATAATTTGAAGAACATGCATTGTATTCTAAGAAGTATAAAAATAACATCTCCATGACAAAGTGAACGCAAATATGACTCTCATTTACGTTGTATTAGGGTATAAATTGTGACCTTTTTGCACCATAAAGTTTGTAGTTTTAATGGATGTTTTTCAAAATCTGCACTTGGAAGTCTTAATAAGTATCACTGCACTTCTTATAAAAGAAAAGATGCATGGTTAAATGCCTTCTTGTGCTTGTTAACTTTAAATATAATACAGTGTATAAAACATAGGAAATTGTCAGCCATTTTGAATTCCAAGATGGCTGCCGCAATAAATTTTATTGTTTTACATCTATTCTTCTCGTTCACACTTCAGCAGACTAAAATTAGCAAAACCTTAAATTAAAATGCCAAAAAATATGTATATATCTCGCCCATGGGAAAATAAAAGTTAAATTAAAAAATTCAATGGCGGCAATTTTGAATTTGATTTTTAAAGGTCAAGGACTAAAAATACAGCCGTGGTAGAGCAAAAAATGAATTCAGCGTACTCGAAATAGGAAAGTAAGCCCAACTACCTGCTTGTACTAAAAAATGCCGTTAGGATGAACATTTTCCCAAAATCAAACCAGTCTATATCTTAGAGTTGTAAAAATATTCATTTTTTGTGTTCTTCATTTTTGTAGTGATTTTATTGTTTTGTTTGGTCATAAGTTGTTTAGAGCTTGGGCTCGCCAGTTGTTTTGTTTCGTATAAAAGACGTATACGTGGAAAGATATTTCGAATAAGTGGCTGATAAATGATGTGTGTTTGTTTTTGGGTGTAAATAATAGTCAGAGGTTGTTGTTTAAATGTATATATTGATTTAAGATAGAAAAAGATAGAAATACCTAAAAAAATAGAGTTAACTAAACAATGACATGATAGTTTTCCAACTGAGAATATTTCAATTTTATGTCAGGCGGTGCTGCCCAGCCCCCATATCTTGGAAATTGGTTCTAGTATTTATTGCTAAATCTTTCCTAAGATTAAATAACATCAAGGCAGACATTTCTCCTGACAATTTGGGGGCTCGTCCGGGATATTCTCTTTAAGTTGGAATCTTTCCTGGCTAAATATTGTTTGTTAAACTTTGATAAAATTTTTGTTAAACCTTAAAATATGATAAACAAGACCGACAAGGAAAGGCGGCATTCAATGAACGCAGCCCCCACCCGACCCAGCAACAAGCGCCAGCGGCAAGGAGCCGAGGAGGACCCCAAAGAAAAACAGGACAGGGCATAAACCATTTTCGATCTGTTGGTAAAATGTAGCAGTGTAAAATGCTGTTAGGCGAAAATCGATAAATTTGTTGTAGTGTTATACAAGTAAACTGTTTAAATAGAGGTTTATATGTACAGAAGCGGTGATGGCCTGTGTTTAAAAGTTTATGTAAACTGAAGAAGTTATTGCATTTTAGCAGGAGAGCACCCTTTGTTGTAGTCCAACTTATTAGACTTGTCAAAGAGACACCGAGATAATTTTGGACGGGCGCTGTCTTTTTCCAAGTCCAACCACGAACTGCATTTTTATGCACGGACGCTTCCCAATTAGAAGTTGTTGGGAGCGAAAACTAGAAAAGTTTCAAAGAAACGGTCTACATTACCTGAAACAGAATCGTTTTTTATGCCAGGTTCCAAATTATCATACTTCAAAGTCGAACAGAAGTCTAAATATTCCACTTTAATTTTTTTAATCGTTGAAAATTATTGAAAGCGGCCATATTGGAAAGCGGTGTCATGGTAAAATTGTAAACACTGGTAAAATCCATGGTGTAACACAGATATCGGCGGCAATCGATTGTATTTGCCAAGCTTTATTATACAATTTGTTTATGTTATTTATATGAATTATTGCAGGAATAACTCTTTTATTCACACGCAAATATTTCAGCATTAAAAGAGAATGTGTAAAGGAAATTATGATAACCTTACTTAGAAATTAAATAGTTTATGATGTCCGATGTCAGATCATACTGCATTTAAATCCGTTTAAATTGTCAAATTAGATATTATTAAGTTGGATTTTTTAACATCTGTGATCATTAGGTGAAAATTTCTGAACTACCTTTTTATTTTATAACCTTGCCATGATTTCCCACATACGAAAATACAATGTAATTGTAGGTACATCTTAATGAATTATAATTATACTATACATGATGAAGCAAAGAAGAATTTCAATTTATATTACACTCCATATCAATTTCTAGTTTATTATCTTTAAAAGAAATTGAGGACGGTTGTTGTATGGGAAGAAGTTTAAAACAACCAAAAATAACTTTAAAACTCTGAAAAAAAATCTTAAGATTTCTAACTATAAAATGGAATTTCAGACAGTCCTCAGTAAAATACAATTGTCGCACAGATTTGACGGGGTTTATGATAAAAACACAGCAAGCGGAAATTTAGTGACCGTTATTTAGATGTTGAATAGCATAACAATGTAAGACAGATGGGAGAAATGTTGGAACGACTGTCGCAAAAGGCACCAAAACCTCTGATACCCATTAAAAATTCCATGTTATCTAGTTCCCGTTGAACGGCACCTCGAATGTGTCACATTGAAAGTTCCATGATTACCGCCCGTATTATGTACACATCTGTGGATGTTTATTAAAAATTTCAACATTATTATGTTTAAGTGATCAATTCTGTTTAAACCGGCGAAAGGGAGCACTTGAACCTACCAGAGCCGTCTTTGGCACTCCTGTGTATTTATGTTTCTATTTTGCAGTTTCAGGCGTTTTTGGTGGGGTTTTTTGGAGGGTGGATACATGAATGTGGATAAGTTTTTTTCTGTTTCTTTACATTTCTCTGCTTGCTTGCCGAACCTTGTATTGATAATCATTATCTGTTTGTTACGGTTCGGTATACATGTATACAATATGATAAACAAGGTGAACAAGGAAAGGCGGCGTTCAATGAACGCAAACCCCACACGACCCAGGAACATGAACCATTGGCAAGGAGCCCAGGAGGATCCTAAATTAAAACGGGAAAGGGCGCAAGGGAGAGCACGGTCAGGCTTATCACTAAAATGTAACTGAGAAGGAAATCAAAGAAAATAAATAAATGAATGATTAATAGGACCACTAAGTTAACGAGCACAGGGGAAGGGAATAGGAAATTCGGGAGGGGGCGAAATAAAGAAATAAAACTAGGGGCAAAGGGAAGATACTTACCAAGACGAAAAAAAACAACAAAGGACACAAACAAAAGTGTCACCAAAACAGTATGAAACAGGACCACTAAGTTAACGGGCACAGGAGAAGGGGATAGGAAATTCGGGGGGAGGGGGCGAAATAAAACTAGGGGCAAAGGGAAGAAACTTACCATAGACGATAAAAACAACAAGGGACACAAACAAAAGTGTCACCAAAACAGTATGAAACAGGACCACTAAGTTAACGGGAACAGGAGAAGGGGATAGGAAATTCGGGAGGGGGCGAAATAAAAACTAGGGGCAAAGGGGAAGAAACTTACCATAGACGAGAAAACAACAAGGACACAAACAAAAGTGTCACCAAAACAGTATGAAACAGGACCACTAAGTTAACGGGCACAGGAGAAGGGATAGGAAATTCGGGGGAGGGGGCGAATAAAACTAGGGGCAAAGGGAAGAAACTTACCATAGACGAGAAAACAACAAGGGAAACAAACAAAAGTGTCACCAAAACAGTATGAAACAACAAGACATACACCTTATACATTTATAAGTCTCTTAATCTGTTCATTTGAAAAATTCTGATCTTCTCAATGACTTTTTTTTTTAATATCCTCTACTTAAAATTTATTTCAATTAAAATATGTGACCCTTCCTTTATAGTTAGTTACACAGCATATGGCTGGATCACAATAAAGTTCCTTTTTAGTAAATTAATAAAGTACGTCAAGAAGACATTTAACTTTATCAATAAGTTTAATTTGGTATTATATATCGGCAATCGGTGAAAAAGAGCTCTTGAAATATTATTTGTACAAATACTGAATAATTTGAAGTGTATTTCAAAAGTTTCCTTAAATATTTCTTTTACGTTCTTAATTGTCATATAAATATGCATGTATAAATGAAGTCAGTATTTTTATCCGAGAGTGACATTTGGCAGTCATTAGCAGTAAACAAGAAGGCAAACCACCAATTGATAAATGTTGAGTATATGGATTAAAATATTTAAAAAATATTAAACAACAGTACTTGTACAGAGCCTATTTGCGACCATTGCATTTTAGGTTAAATACAATGATACTTTTCAATAGTATATTTAATAATGCACATATTTATTAAAAAATAATGAATAGATTTATTTCCCCCGAATTTTATATTTCGTTTAATTTAATCTTCATGCGTAACCCACACTTACCTGCTAGACACACTGGTAGCTACTACCAGCTTTCACGGAATCGATTTTTTACGATGACGTCATAACATGTCCGCCTAAGATATAGTAGACAGTACAAATTTGAAATAAATCGCATGTATGCGTTAAGACAGGTACAATCTACTATTTTTTCTAGGAGAAGTTAGTACTAAAATTTATATTCTATTGATCTTTAGAGTAATTGAAGTTACTTTCAGGTTTAAGCAGTAAAAAAATCAGTCCAAACTATCGATAGTGTTACCGGTAGATTTTCCGTGCGTAAAAAATGACAGTTAAAATTAGGCGTAACGGTTTGACAGTAAGAAAAAAAAATCTGTAAAATGGGTCAAAAACCGTTCACGCCAAAAATTAATTAGTTTTTTGGGAGACATTTTTTGATACTCATTTGTGGTAATAATTTATATCGATGATAAAAGAATAGAACTTATAAGGTTGTTGAAGTTATAACATCAGTAATTGATAAAAGTTTAAACCGTGTCAGTGGGTGATTATCATTTAAAGTTATGTAATAAGTTGAATAGATAGATTTGCTGCCGCGTGCTCCAGTTGGTTGTTTCTTAAAGTTTACATTGTTGTTAAAACACTACAGAAGATTAATTATCGGTGCCCTGGTTGTTACTGTTGATCAAGTCATTCCAGCTGCCCCCCGTAGGCTGCCATGTTTATAGAGATTAGATTTTATAAAAACCAAAACAATTATCGGTGCTACAGAGGTACACCATTTGAGTAATAAGTGTTTATTTAACGCGGTTTTCGTAAAAGTTTGATTATTTTTTAATAGTAATCCATTATTAAGCATATTATGGATTGTGAGAAATGGCGTTAAATTGGGAGAGAGGCTTGGCTAAATAAATCGAAAAATCAGCTACGTGGGATTTACGATGACTTACGGTTACAAAACGAAAGCAAAAATCTAAAATGACAACTAACTACTACAAAATGAGGAAAGAAGAGGAAAGTAATATACAAAATAGAAAGAAAGATTGAAAAACGGCTTTATACTACTCTCTAAGGAAGGCGCAGATGCGATTAATAGCGAAAACAATATCAATCCAAACCGACAAATGTAACCAGCCCATTACACACAATCTAGTGACAAGAGACAAAAGAAACGCCAATATAACAATTCCATTGCAACCAGACTAAAAGCGTAAGAGCCACTGAAATAATAAGTAACGAATAGAGCAAGAAAAATTACGCCCACATACAATAGAAACAAAGCCCTCAAAAATCCAGAGCCGCTAATAAGGGATCGTCCAATCTGATACCAGAAATCTCGTCACCACGTTTGAGGCACAAACAATTTCCCAACCAATACAATAAACTTGCAAGCAGTTTTCATCACTTTAACGAAAATAGAATACTAACTAAGACACTCGCCAATAAACATAGGACTCTTTTGCCAAAGAACGTATTCCTCCTGCGATTATCAAATTAATGCCACAAGGATGAAAGACACACGATAACTATATACAACCAACGGTCAAAACTAAGCTACTAGATATCCAAATATATTCCCTCAAAATAACACCAGAGAAAAAGTCTTTGATATGCTCATACATCTAAAGAAATAATTGATCACCCTAACTGAGCGACTGCGAGTGTCCTACGCATCAGCACAAGCCTATAGGATTGAATACACCAAACTAGCTTCGTACTTTAAAATCTGCAGAAACAGATATATTGCTAAAGTGTATACTATGAGAAAGAACGCACACTCGGTGTATCTCAGAACAGAACGTTATAGTAGAGTGTGAAGCCGCGATACACAGATGATACGAAGGACGAGCTGTGATATAATACAAATTTAACATGAATGTATGTACCAACTCTCGCTCTTTGAATTAAACATCCGGGATAAAGAACTTCAAAGTTAGATTAACTGATTTCAAGGTACAGGACCAAACCAAATATATACCACCGTGGTAGGCAACTGAGTACCTGGTCTCTGGCTAAAAGATGAGCAAATAGTATATACTATAATCTCCAGTAATAAAAAGCATTCCTATGATATAATTTCTTGACAGAGTTATAAAGACTCTGATTGTAAAGCACAGAAAATATTGCCATAAATTGTCCTTTGCTTTCATTACAGATTGCTGTAATTCTACTCGTGTTTCGTTATCAGTTTTAAGTATGTAAACGTATTTCCAGTAATATATTCTACTATCTGGTATAAGCGGTAGAATGCGATCTATTAGCATTGGTCTTGGAAGTGCATCCTCTGATGTAGGAGCACTGGGAGAATCCCTCGTGTTTGTCTGAACAGAACATTAGCGTCATCATGCGGTACAATGACAAAATAAGGTAAGAAATTCCAAATAGGATGCCAGCTTTTCAAGATAAATGGATCACGCAACGCAAGTGAGCTCTTGAATCAAGCGGTATGTGCTGTAATGTTAAAACGCGCAGATGGACAGCACTATCCACACGAGACACAATAAGAAATGAGTTTGATAACAATCCTGCTGTCGATCATGGTGAGTTTGTAGATATCGAGAGGGAAGAGTTGCATAGATTGGCCAGAGATGTCGGATACTCATAGCTGAAGAAAAGATATTGGGCGGCTCGAGGTAGTCATCAATATGTTGCCGAGCACATGAGAGAGAGACCACATTACTTTGAAAAACATTAATCTTATTCTTTTCACGGCAATACCGAAACTGGCGTAGTAGGCCTAGTGAGAAGAACTAAGACGCTGGTAGTGCAATCAGATGATAGACAAGTAGGTTCCGGAGTGTGTATGCTTATGTCAATTTTCGATAGTGCACCTTCCAACATAGTCTCTATATGATGTGATTGACAGAGGCGCGAACACATATAAATGAGCCAATTGGCTGATAAATTTGTGATTCCTGGTGCGGATTACATGACAAATATAACTTGTCCACACATACGTAATTAAGACGTGCAACTTACATTGGGATTCTGATATTACTTATGGGAATCCCTTTGCTATGTTTTCCGGTGATCAAGAGGTGTAAACGTTTTTTCTTAGAAGACCACTAGGTATATCCGACGTTCTCAACAGTTTTGGCATTTAAAAGTTATAATGGAAGAATCCCTTAGTGCGAGCGAAGATCCCCAAATAGAACTGAATTAAAAACCAGTTGATTCGTATCATCAAGACAATGACGATATCGAGTACAGCGACTCAAGGTAAGTTCAAGCTCATTACTTAAAAGTAAGATATGCCATTACCACCTTCAATTATAATAAATATAGTGTGTTACAACAATAGAAGACCTATTGGAGTTTAGACGATACAATGGCGATTTGTCGACTTTAGGTCAATTGGAATATCAATCTATGTGTCAGCGTATTAATAGTCCGTAAATGATGAAGGTGGTAGCGCTTAGGAGAATGTAACATGGAACATAGCTAATGCATGTGTAGTAGACTCACAGGCAGTACTACAGAGAGAGAAAGCAATGGATAACCTCCAAAAGTCCGAATGTATCGAGAATAACGAAATACGTAGATGTCTAAGAAAGAACAATCAAGATAGACAATACGTTACAGAAGTGGCGTAATGTGGCAGATAATGCTAGTGGATAAAGTAAGATTCATAAAACACAAAAAGCGGATAAAATAAATTTAGATATAGAAGTAGAAAAAAGATTTGTTTTATAGAATATTTGAGACGGCTGCAAAGGTGATTTGATAGTCTGAAACAAGACAAAATAGTGTGTTCCTAGTAAAGTATTCACAAAAGAGTTATGTCAAGCCTAGTTCATGAATCTATAGTGAGAGTGGGCATCTGTACTGTACGCAAGATCGCTTGTAGAACAGGAATACAGATGCTAGTCTTTCACTGGCGCAGGTCATTTCGATAGTGATATAGAGCTATAATTTTGTCGTTCCTTGTGACATTTCGTCAGAAAGACAACGGATGCCTCAGGGGAGAACTGCTAGGATAAGCTCCTTTAGGGTGCAATGCCTATTAATTGATACTCCGTTCCAGAGTTATATGTGCGGTTCCATTTGACTAAGGGCCAGCATAAACAGCAACTTGCTATCCTCGAGATAAACCGAAATGCTCTGTAACCAACTATGGGTTGTCTAACTATAGTTATTTTCAAAAACTGGATTTTATTGCATTCTAGATTATAAAGCCTAATCACACGTTATCAGAAGCATGTTGCATCATCATTTTATCCAAGAATTATTCAGCGATGGCATCCTGTATAAAATTTAAATAGACAGAACTGCAACAGCATTGGTCTCTACTATCTTCAAATGGCAATTTAAGAGTTTACGTGCTTTCTCACTTCCGTTCATATCAGGCAATATAGTGATAAACGTTTGAAGGTATCTAGTTCACGCTATCAATCTTATCGGCAAGAATTGTTATCTACGACCCTTGTATCACGAAACTGTCTGGCTTATAATACTCGAGCACTCTTAACTGAAATATAATCCAACAAAGTAAGCGCTCTTTTGTTCAAGATTGTAGAGACATTGTCAAATGGTATTATTTTAGAAAATTCATGAATGATTAAGAAAGTCGTAGCTCAAGAAAAGACCTCTTTAAGTATGTTCGGATTCTATGTTAATATGTGATCTTGCGGTCTCTGGTGCATACAGTAATGAAGGCCCTTCTTAGATGTAAAGTATCAGAGGTTCTAGCCGATTTGTAGCTATCTATATGCAGAACTGTTAGTAATAGGTCCCATGCATATGTCGACATTAATGAAAATGTTGATCAGAACATGAAAAATCGTACCAGTGCAAAGTATTCACTTCTAAATAACATTCCCACTTGGAGTACGATATCCAGATTGGTACATCACGGCTAAGACGAGTATTACTAGATTTGTAGACAATCCTAACATTTGCGATGATTCCTTATTAGTTGCTCGAGTCACCAATCTAAGTCAATCTTCATCAAAGAAGTAGTTATTAGAACATCCATTGATGATATAGGAAAACACGACCAAGAAGTCTTAAGAAAGGAGACAAAGTTTATTGCTCCTACCTTCAACACACAATAAACTGATGTGTTACAATGGAAAGGTCCATTTTGTTTGTAAGTTGAGGCAGTTAACAAGTTTGACTACAAAGTGAAAGTACGGTGATAGAATTGGGAATGTACCACATAAATCTTCTGAAGAAATACGAAGAACGAGAAGATAAAATTTGTGCGAGTGTTGCTGTAATAGAAGCTGAAAATAATGATGATACTGGGGTAGTTGATGATGAAAATTTTTAGAACTAGTAGACACACAGGGTGAAAGAGACGTATAGAGATGTTAATGTTAATGATCAATTAACACTTGAAAAAAAATCAGAAGTAAATGCGTTGCTGCAAGAATTTAAGGATATTTTTACCTGTTATTCCTGGAACTACAGCTCTTGAATCTCACAAGATTGAGTTGACTGACAAAACACCAATTCGTGTGAGGCAGTATACGATACCATATGCAAAAAGGACAGCGGTAGAGGATGAGATTAAGAAAATGCTTGATTGTGGTATCATCGAACCAGCAAATTCTGATTATAATTCCCCAATTGTTTTGTGGTGAAGAAAAAAGGATAATACAAACCGCTTTTGTATTGACTTCAGACGACTCAACTCTGTAACAAAGTTTGATACAGAACCAATGGGTAATGTTGAGGATGTGATGGCAAAGCTAAAAGAAGATAAGTTTTTCACAAAAATTGATTTGACCAAAGGTTTTTGGCAAATACCAATTGAAGCAAAATCAAGACATCTAACAGCATTTTCTACAACAGAAGGTAGTTACCAATTCAGATGCCATTTGGAATGGTCAATTCTGGTGCAACATTTAATAGAATGATGCGAAAGTTGCTTTCCGGAGTGAATGATACTGATAACTATGTTGACGATGTGCTTGGACATACGGTTACATGGGAGAGACATATAAAAATGTTGAGACGGTTGTTCAAAAGAATACGAGAAGCAAAGATCACAGTAAAACCGTCTTAATGTATGATTGGATTTGAAAGTATACCATTTACCGGTCATGTTGTTGGCAAGGGACAAATGCAAATGGAAGATGACAAATCAGTCAAAATTAGAGACGCTATGCGACCAGAGTCAAAGAAGCAACTGAGATCATTTCTTAGTTTAGCTGGATACTACAGAAAATTCATTGCTTCATTTGCAGAAATTGCTTCACCCTTGACTGATCTTACGAAGAAAGGACAGCCATATAAAATCATATTGAAACCAGAACATGAAAAAGCCTTTACGACATTGAAGCAAGTACTGACACGATCACCAATACTACGACTTCCAGACTTTTCAAAGTCATTTGTTTTGCAAGGTGATGCCTCAGATACCGGAGTTGGGGCTGCACTTCTTCAACAGTTTGATGATGGTCTGCTTCCAATAGCTTACGCGAGTAAGAAATTGCTGAATAGAGAAAGAAACTACTCGGTTATCGAAAGGGAATGTCTTGCAATGGTATTTGGAATAAAGAAATTCAACAAATATTTGTACGGGAAAGAATTTGACCTGCATACAGACCATGCTCCTTTAACGTATATTCAGAGATGTAAAGTTGAAAGTGGCCGCATAATGAGATGGGCATTATTTCTACAGAACTATAAGTTTAGAATAGTAACTGTGAAAGGAAAGGACAACGTATGTGCAGATTACCTAAGTAGACTCGATACTTGAAAAGAGACATTGTAGATTATTCATTTGTTTTGAAAAACAGTGGAGTGTTTTTCTTGAGTAGGGGGCTGTCAGAATAATCATGAAAGTTTATATGTAGATATGTATCTTACAACGAGTTGATATATCCCTACAGTGATATATTGTTGTAGATGAAACAACGAGTTAATATTTCTTTTACAGTGATACTGTTTTAAGCAGAGTGTAAATATCATGTTTAAACCAGTCGCTGTATGTATACATACATGTTTAAAGGTCAGATCGTTTAAACTAGCAAATATGCGCGTTTAGAGAGAGATTGTACACCAGTTAGGAGAGACACGCTGATAGTGTGTAGCGGTTATTTTTTATTGAGAAGAGAATTTTGTTGTTTTGAAGGGAATTTTGTTGGTTGTTGAAGTTGGTTGAATATAATTGTGGTGATCTTAATTGATCAGGGTTAATTGGTTGTAATTAGTTGTTTTGGTTGTTGAGTTATATCTATTTTGTGAAGATATAATTGGTTGATATTGGTTGAATGTTTGGTATTGTCAAGATTATATTAGTTGCTGCTTTGTTTTGAGGATATATGTAAATATTGGGTGCTTAAGTTTAAGTTGTTTTCTGATGCTGATTAGATTGTGTGAAGTTAATATTGTTGGATGAATGTTTGTGGTTTATACTGTATCTTAGAGTTGTAAAAATATTCATTTTTTGTGTTCTTCATTTTTGTAGTGATTTTATTGTTTTGTTTGGTCATAAGTTGTTTAGAGCTTGGGCTCGCCAGTTGTTTTGTTTCGTATAAAAGACGTATACGTGGAAAGATATTTCGAATAAATGGCTGATAAATGATGTGTGTTTGTTTTTGGGTGTAAATAATGATCAGAGTTCTGTGTTTTGGGTGTAAATAATAGTCAGAGGTTGTTGTTAGAGTTAACTAAACAATTACATGCTAGTTTTCCAACTGAGAATATTTCAATTTTATGTCAGGCGGTTCTGCCCAGCCCCCATATCTTGGAAATTGGTTCTAGTATTTATTGCTAAATCTTTCCTAAGATTAAATAACATCAAGGCAGACATTTCTCCTGACACCACGAAACAAGGTTTTCAAATATCACCATTGTAGAAAGTTTTGTTGTAGTTGAAATACTAATACAAGCAACATATAATATAATTATGTGTTCAATGCAAAGCAATTATAAATAATGAGTAACAAAAGAAAAAGAATGTATTTTGTTATTACAGCAGTTGAAATGAAATATTATCTTGAAATTGATCCTGGTGGTGGGGCGGCCTAAACAGATCCTTAACGAGGTCTTCACATAAGCTTGTTTTTTACCTTTTTTAATATTTCACTTTTAACTCTTCTTATCAACCTGAAACTAATTTTTTATTTCAAGTGACTTTGATCATATGAGGCTGATAAGCAAGTTAAGGTGATGCTTTTAAATATGAATGCTAAACAACAAGTTTAATAACAATATCTCACTCTAAATTTAATTATAAACAATTATCTTGACCCTAGGGCTAAGCTTCATAAGCTATCTGAAGCGCGATTTTAACATAAGCTTAATTTAAACAAAGTTTCATTCAAGAATGTCATTCCAAATTCTAGTTATTGGCTGGAAACTGATTTTCTATTGTTAGTTACAGTTACCTTGACCTTTATCCTGAGGCCCAAAAGAAATTGCAAGGAAAGCTTTATAAAAGCTTACTATACACATAGTTTCACTGAATTATCTCTTTCAAAACTAATTATAGACCTAAAACCGATTTTCATTTTTAGCAGTAGTGACCTTGATCTTTACCCGAGTGGCCCAAAAACAAGCAAGATCTTCAAATAAGTTTACTAAACTCTAGTAATTATCAAAAAAACAAAACAACAATTTTCAACTTTTAGTCACAGTGACCTTAAACTTATGAGGCAAAAAAGTAATACCAAGAGAGGTCTTCATAAAAGCTTTTTTCACAGCAGGTTTCATTGATATGTCTCATTACAAAATCTAAGTACATGTATTGACCTGAAACCGATTTTCTATTTTTAGTAACAGTAACATTGACCGTGACCTTATGGGGCCTAAAAGCCATCCCATGCTAGGCCTTTATAAAAGCTTTCTATACATCAAGTTTCATTCAATTATCTCATTCCAAACTCTAGTTATTGGCAAAAACCGATTTCTATTTTTAATGTGAGTGACCTTGAACTTAACCTTAGGTGGCCAAAAGCAATTTAAATCAAGGTATTTACACGAGGTTTTAATTGAAATATCTTATTCCTTACTCTAGTTATTGACTGGAAACAGATTTTCTATTTTTGGTAACAGTGGTCTTGACCTTGAATTTATGGGACAAAAAACAGGCAGTTTAGCTGGCAGGCATACATCTAACCAAGTGGTGTATGTTAAATAACTACAAAAAGTTTGGTTTAATATAGTAGCTGTGAGTAATGGATATTACAGAATATACATGTATTATATTTATAATAACAGAGCCATATGTAGGTTAAAAATTATTGAATCACTTGATGACAAAGCCTGGCAAAATCATTGAGAAATGAAGAAGGAGTTGCACACAGAAGAAATTGTTCACCGTATATTTCATGTAAGGAAAAAACCAAAGGACCATAAAGCCTTAGAAATGCAATCATTTTGTTTGTAAAGAGCATTTTATGTTTGGAGTCCCTATATAGCTTCCAAACGATACTTGTGGGCTTTACTGAGGAGCCACCTTTTGCGGTTTTTGTATTTTGGTAATGAGATTAAGTATTTTGTATGGACATCAAAATACTACTATGTTTACATCTTCCTACTTTTATCACAAATAAATTCACATTCAACACTATTGTCTGCAGCTAGGTGACAAGTAACTCACATGTTCTAAATCCATTATTACAAAGTACAATATTAAACGCATATTTCTCTTTTTCTACAGAAGTAAATAATTGAATCAATTCTGAGGCATAATAACTTTATATGATGCAAGGTGAATCATGATCGAACTTTTAAAGGTATTTCCCGGGGTATTGTCCAAACGCATGGAAGCGATTATGTTTCAACATAACTTGCTCTTAAAGAAAATAAATTCTTGATAATATTTGAAAATCGATAGATCATAATCGAGATCTTCATTTTAGGAGAAAATATACTTAATATACCTACAGAGGTATTGTTTGTCTTGTATGCTAAGTCATTATGTCATTAGTGTTGCCAGTATGATATACAGCAACATGATTTGCAAACATCATATCAGGATGGTACCGAAACAATAGTTCTGTAACTTTGCTACATTATGGTACCTTACTGATACCTTATTTTAGAACTCATTGACATTCTAACTCGTTCTTAGCACTCGCCTTAGGAATAGTTTACTTATTTCTTTTGTATAAGGCGCAGCTAGATATAACTTACTTTTAGCATCGAAATCCTTTCAAACAAAAGTTTAAGCTCTGAACAACTTTAATCTTTAATGTAGTAAATTTGTAGAAATCTTGTCATACAGAAATGATCTCCCGCGATAAATTACGAGTAAGAACTGTTGCTTACTAATGATCACATAGTATACCTGATAGACTCTAGTTATTCCACTTTCTGATGATCAATATTATTTTTTAAATATTTGCATTCTATTCTCTTATCCTTTGATCTTTTAACAGATGCACATATTATGTTGAATATTTTTTTTAGACTTACACTGTTTTTCCTTGTCCATCATTATATCATCACGTGATTAAAAATACCATCAAACATGAACGAATTGAAAAAGACACCATTTGTGGCATTGTTTTTGTTAAGACAGATTGTGCTTAATGAATGACTTAATATAGGGCCAGCATAAAGACCAACCAATAATGATGAATCTTATGCCCACAGTCTCTTCGACACCATATCAAAAGTTTGTAAAATATACAAAAAAAATCTGCTATTTGGATCACTGGATCAACCTGCCAGATATAAATTGGACCAATAACACTATAAAAAGGTCATCAATACAAAAAGGCAATCAATGAGGTCTTTCTGCATAAGGAACCGGGTAGATTTCTACACCAGGGGCAACAACATCACTAACCTGTTCTTCTCCAACCGACTAGATCTTGTCAACTAATGATCCCCCATGCCCGGCATCAGCGATAACCATGCAGTCTTTGTCGACACGATCATGTGTTTCCCGCCTCAAACCAACTAAACACACTCTACACATGTGGGGTAAAGCAATTATTGAAAATATGAAGAAAAAAAATGCAGCAGTCTCTCTGACATAATCCTCAACCTAGCTGACACAAACACTAAAGATTGCTGGACACTTTTCAAGCATGGATGCATACTTATAGTTGCAGAGGAGATGCCAAAAAGACAGACATCACATGTAAAGATACAACCTGGGTAACCAGAGACGTCAGAAGTATCACACGGCTGGTTCAAGCGTGCCAGGCGATGTAACACACAAAATGACTGGGACAGATACCTGACTATCAAAAACCAAGCCCAGCTGACATATAGGCGTACACATGACCACCATGTTGCCGCAGTGCTGTGTGAAGACCATGATAATCCCAAAGTCTTCTGGCAGTATATCAAATCCAGGAAGAAAGAAAACTTTTGAGTAGCACGTTCCAGCAATAATGCATATATGGGACCCATATGGGCTATATCTAGGCAAGCATATATGTTATGCCCATATTGGACCTATATGTGTCCAATATGGGCAATTCCATTTGGGTACGCCCATATTGGACCCATATGGGTCCCATATTACAGCACTTTAAGGAAAAACGATTTTTCGTTTATTTATTTCTTTAGAACTCGTTTACTTTGAGCTATAGTGTGACCACATTGGCATAAATTGCTATTATCTTATATAAAAATCGTAGCATTAACATTTATACAAGCCATGAGGGACCCATATGGGTCCCATTTGGGCAACCCAACCCGATAAATATTAGCATGCCTGAGCAGGTGCGAGAAATTAATTTGTTTAGTTTTTATATTAGTTTTAATTTTTATAATTCAAATATAAAAATTTGTTTTTAGACTATAAATTCAGAAATAATTTATAAAAATCAGCATTTGATGAAAAAAAAATTCGAGCATGTGCAGACTTGATTTCCGCTTCCGCTAAAAATCAAATTGTATATTGAAACGTTGAAAAAAAATTTCTTTTCAATTTGGAACATTTAACCACGATTTCGTGTAACGACCTTTCATATTATATCTGTCACAGATTGAAATTATATGGTAACGGCAGTCGTGGCTGTCACAAAGTGAAAGTACGTTTGTAAAATCTTGCAGTATATTTTCACGCCGAACCTCATTTTTACTCTATATTCATTGACGTGAGATTGCATCATCTTTTGTTCAATTTAGAGTTTTCGGGTGAAATTATTATTAAGAGTATTTTTATGGTTTGCATAAATTTCCATGTCTCAATTTAAACATTTTGCCGTTTATTTCACAAAAATCCTTTCAGTAATAAGAAAGTTACATTTTTGTTTTATGAACCAGATATATGTATTATGTCTGTATTTGAAGGACGGGCCTTTATTTTACTTAACTATTTTTCCCGCCGTCCCAGCTTTATTTCGTGCAAATCGATTTTTCATGTTTTGCACGATCTGTTTTCCCGCTCAGTACTCAGTAGTTTGCTATATATGGACTAAATTTTAAGTGTTATATTGCAATGCACTGGACGTTATACAGGTCACTATGACGATGACAGACAAATTATATTTGTCATAAAATTACAGCTTGTACAAGGTAAATTTAATTTTCTAGTGATTTTGTTTCATAAATTTTTGCTATTTCGTAAATACTATTTTCTATTAAAATTATAGTTTATTTGATTCAGGTTTAGTAATTTGGCAGTAATTTATTGTTTTCTAAATTTTTGCAGATTAAATTTTAAAATCTCTTTTTATTCTAGTGTTTCGCTATTGCAAATTTATACAGAGACATGTTAATTGATGTATGTTAATTTAAGTTTTAATTATATTGTAATTGTATAGGAGCCATGAATATTTTATAGATATATATATATCTATTCATAAATAATTTATTATGGTTCTACCGTATTTGTGTAACTTTATGTAAAATGCTGCAGTATCGTAATGATTTGTTTCAATCAATTTAATTTTCGTTATCATCTTACTTCATTTCATTTATCATCAGTTTTTGTTATAAGTAAATACAACGTATCTCTAGAGTTGGATCTTCAGTGGCATGATTTCGGAAGACGTTTATTTATTGGTGGTTATTATGTGGCGTATATTTGAATATATTTGCAACGCAGTATTATGCTTATGTGATTGAATTTTTGTTCCACGGAATGTATGGTGTACTATAGTGGACATTTTGTTTATTCAAAGAAGCACGTTATTTTATTGGAAACCGACAAACGTCGATTCTTTTCCAAGGGACTTTATTATACCCTTATGTTTGATTATCATGGAACTTACCATGTTTTATACTTTGTAGCTTCTTATTTGAGGACACACCCGAAGATGACACGGGCCCTCCACACGTATGTCCATGGCTAAAGGGTGACGCATGCCCTTGTTCAGGATCCTATCAACTGTGCCAAGACTGTAGGAAGTACAGTTACGCTTGATAAGATTTTATACAAGACGCCCGCCATTGTGACGAATTTTGTTCAACAACGCCACCACTTTATTGAAACATCATGACAGAAATTTTACGGGAGAAATAGACTGAGATACGTTGATAGTGTTTGTTTACGCAGTGACTTTTCATCTATAATCATTTTTCATTTATAAATATTCATTCCATGTAAATAAATTTGTATATAGTTTCTGTTCTGAGTTGTTGGTTATTTTAGATAGCAATTGTGGTCGGCCTGGTATCCCATCGTAGTCCCTATTGTGACAGTGGCTTTCTATAGTTGTTTAGGCGGAAACATCGTGCACGCGCGTTTTTATTCGGTTACGTTTAGTATTTATCGTATATATTTAATTTCCGGTATTAAACGGTGAAACTCGACAATTTCTGTCACTGGTGAACATTGTCGAGCTCACTCGTGCAATATCGTGAACACTGGTCACTCATGCTTGGTTGTACTTGTCCAATGGTTTTGTTTGTTGTAAATGTTTCTATGTGAGAGAGATATCCATTGGTTCTTTTAAATTTTCTCAACTTCTGCGCACTGTTTGCTTTTCCTGTCCTGTTCACTCTTTACAGTCATCTCTTACGAGTCAGACGTATTTAGTAAAACTAGTTAAATTTATTTAACATTAGTTAATAGTATTCTACTACCTTGATATTTCAATAAATAATGAAATAATTTCTAAAACATTTGAATAATTAACCATGCGTTATTTAACTGTAACATAAGAAAATATTATCTATTTCCATCAAAATAATCACTAAAAACCAATTATATTATGCGTAGAAGTTATTTTTATGACGTCATTTGGTTTATTGACGTCATATCTGACTTCATATGATGTGTTATCCTTCCAGTTTTATGTCATGCATAAAAATATCATATCGATATCATGTAGTAATAATTAGGCCTAGTAATAATGCACTTGACCGCCGTATCTGTTATAGGGAATAATGTAAAGCGTAGTTGAAGTTAATGTAAATTTTAAAAAGATACTGAATCTTGAAAATAAAATATACGCCAAACTAAGTCCCATATCAGTCACAATGTCAGTCATATACTATAATTGGTACGGATTCTCTTTCACTAATAAATCCTATTATAATACTGGTTAGCTCAAATTGAACATGTTTATTTTTTTTAAGAAAATTTCACTCATGCATACCATATATGCCTATATACGTAACAATATATCAGACAATAAAACAAGAGCTGCAATGTTTTTTAAGCACTTGTTTTAAGACAAAAGTTAGGAGTGCCCTGAGGCACCCATAGAAATAGTCCTAAGTTCAGTCTTAAAATTGCACTAAGGATTTTTATGAAACGCAGTTTTATCACATTTTTTCACTTAAGACTAAAATCAGTCCTAAGATTCTTTATGAAATGCACCCCTGGTTTTTATTTGCCACATTCCTTTCAAGAACATTCGGACTTTGCAGTTTACATTGTGATACATTTAAAAATATTTCGTATCCTTGACACACATTTTGTCAAAAGTAAAGTTAGATCCCCTTAGTGCAATAACTCCGCATTTAAGAGTATTCAAATAGGCTAGAATTTAAATCAACTGCATTGAAACTGAGGGGCGTGGGTTCAAATCCCACAAGGGGCAACTTATTTCATTTTTTTTTTCTTTAACATTATTTATGTATCTCTCAGATCCATTTTGGAAAATGAAAGCGTTTGATTTTAATTATATAATTGTTGTACTATTTTGCTTAATTATACCAAATTGAATAGCATCTGGATGATCAACCAGTATTCTTTGAGAATATTTACCCAAACTGTAAACAATCCTCATTGTGGTAAAATGTAGGGATACTTTGAAAAGGCTTTATGAATAGGGTCATGATCAAATTAGTGAATAAAGTGGCTGGGTAGGGAAACACTTTTATTTTGCTTGTGTCATTGTTACCTGAATGCAATTATTTTTTCCTTAATATTGATCTGTAGGAAACAAAATCTGGAATCAAAGTGATCCCTCGGAAGCATTAATCACAACGAAAGTACAAGAGAATTTCAGACTCGGTTTGAGTATGTACATGAGTGATCATGAATATGTGCAACATCCCTAACGCCCCCTAGCCCCAGCTTGAGCGGTACTTAATTCTCAAACTTAATAGTGCTGGCATCAATGCTCCCGAAAGACCAGAAATACGGTATTTTTTTAAAAAGATGTCATTTAACTGTCCTATGTTAACATGTCATTTTTACAGTTCCTTAGAGTGCCCATTAGGGGCATCTTACCTTAGATAATTGATTTTATTTGTTGTGTTTTAACAAAACAGTAATCATTACCATCATCATTTTCCCTAACCGAAGAAGGGCTCGTTGATGATATTAAGTTGTCCTCTACACACATGTATTCTATTTCAAAACGTCCATCGTCTAGTTTCAGAGGATTCCTGTACTCAATAAACATTGAACTTGCACGGTATGGTAATATTCCGAGATCATTGTCACTACATATTGTACCTAAAGGTCTTCCTTCTAAAAAATCATATTGGAAACAACGTACAAAAGAAAGAAAGTGACTAACTTGAACATTCTTAGACATGTTTATTCATATTATACCTATGTTAATTAGTATTTTAGTTTATCTGTTAGAACTAAAATGGAAGGACAAAAACAAAATAAATTTCAAGTCTTAAACGTTATGTTAGTAAATGAAGATATAGCATTTGATAATGTCATTGTTTACAAGTAAATGTTTCTAAAGAAAATATATGAATGAATCTAGAATATTCTTTGACTTGTTCAGGCTCTGTTTGTTTGAGCGTGAGCGAAAGTTTCATATTAAACTGGACTTAAACAAATGATTTTACACAACTATAATTGAAATGATCTCTACTGTAAATGCCAGTGTGAAGTAAAATATATAATCTATACGCAAGCAATAATCATCTTTAAAGTAAATACCAAGAAACTATAAGTAAACATAAATTTAACTCTTCAAGATATATAGCGTCACACAAAATGGTAAGCAATAACGATTACATAGTGTACCTAATAATCTTCCTTCTAAAAGAATCATATTGAAAATAAACATACAAAAGATAGAAAATGACTAACTTGAACGTTCTTAGACATGTTTATTCATATAATACCAATGCTAGTTATGCTAATATGAGATAGAAAGTATTTTATTGTAGCTTTTAGTACTAAAATGGTAAAACAAAATACAATTTATATGCTAGTCTTAAAATTAATGTTAGTAAATGAAAATATTGCATTTGATATTGTAAGTGTTACATAAATGTTTCCAAACAAATTATATAGGGAATCTAGCATTTTCTTTGACTTGTGAAGGCTGATGTTTTAACACAACTGTTATTGTTATAATCTCTACTATGACTGCCAGTGTGAAGAAAAATAGATATTAAATGCATCCATACACTAGCAATCATCATCTTTAAAGTAAATAAAAAATACCTGGAAAATGTTAGTAAATTAGATTTAATCTTCTCAACATATATGGGGTCACAAAAATGTTTCTGTTATTTCTCTGTTATTACGATAACACTATTAATATTATTTACAAATGCAACTGATATTTTATTTAAAGAATATTGAAAGTAATTCGGGACAAGGATATGAAATTATTAAACAAATATTATTTTCGATTAGCAAATTTGCTAAAAAAGGCTGAAATAAGTCGACGTTTAAGATCAAATGTCGAAAAAACATCATTATACAGAGCTGCACGTGTCCGCTAACCTTTATATTTTATATTTTGATCCACCAACAACAGATTCTACAAAGCGGCAGGATAGATAAGCATACGAACAGATAGGAATACGTTTAGATAAATCCTTGATAGTTGAATTTTTTAAAGTACTAAGACGGTTCCTGTGCAGGATTTTAAGTAATCTTCTAAATTATAACCAAATTATTTCCATCAATACCCTGCTATTCTGCCCATGTAAAACGGAGAGTCACAAAACATTAAAAACTGTAAAAAAGGATTTATAAAATTCACAATATACAAGATCAAACGGGAAAGTCTGTCCAAATTATTGTTTCTTTTTAATAACTATAATTAGTTTACCTGTATTCGGTAAAAACAATTGTCCCCTGAAGTTTCTTTGTTCTCCTCGCCACCTAATATACTACCAACGCAAAACGTGTCATCCGAGAATTCTGCAAATAGGAGAAAAACCAACATTTTTTTATATTTCAAAACGAAAATTTGCTCTAATTAATCATTATTTTTATAAGACGCGGATATAGTATTTTCTTGTGCATGTGCAAAATGCAGCAGGTGGGAAAGATAAAGTCCTACATAGAGATTTAGCAGAACGTTATAGAGTAACATTATCAAGACCATTATACATTTACCTACGTTGTTGCATTGTTGATCATGTGTTAATAGCATGATCATTGCATGCTGAGTACCAAGTGCTGTAATGTTTAGTCACATGATGGTTAGATATATGGCCAGGTAAAGAGCCGAGAGCGGCAGTTGTAGGTTTGAATTAAAACTGACAAGCTTACAACAACTTGCTGCCGTTTTATATATTAGATGTGAAAATAAAATGATGTAGAAAGCTTAAACCACGAGTTTGTGTTATATTTAGTTTTACAGAAGAACAAACAGTAATGTTACAATAGACATTGTTGCGTAATTGGACGGAACAGATAATTAAATTATGTTTAATAGCCTATAATACAGGTTAGGAAAGGAAAAGACGCGTCGTTGTGAGGGTTGCAATGAAACATATAATTGACGATTTGAGTAATATTCATTTTATCTTTAAATTCTTCCCTGCGACCATGTTATATTTGAAAAGAATTGTGATTATAGGATTGAAAATGTTTAATATATAGCCAGAAAGAGTTATGTTTAAATTAAAAAAAAATGAAATTTATATAACATTTGTAATCTTGCTCTGTGAATTAGTGTACAGTTCATAAAAAAATATGTAAAGGAAACTCTTGCTTCGAAATTAGTAATCGTTCTGTAAATGTCAAAACTTGAAAATGCATACACATCTGTTTTGTTTTCAAGTTGAATCAATTTAGTCAGCAACTAGAACGGTTTTTGTCACAAAAACATATGTCTCTTAAAACTATGTATGGTCACTCATGTGAAGTTTCATTGAAATCCCACTGGTAGCTTCATATGTGAAAGCCAGACAAGATTTTTCTATTTATAGCTCTGACGGCCATTTTGTGCAGCAAATCAGAACATGCCGGTGACGTGCACACCTAGGGATGGCACTGATCACTCATGTAAAGTTTGGTTGAAATCCCACCAGTAGTTTGACCTGTGAAGGTGGACAATAATGATCCAATTTTTTATAAAACGGCCATTTTGTGCAGCGAAGCAGAACGTACCGGTGATGTGCACAACTAAGGATGGTATTGATCACTCCTTTAAAGTTTGGTTGAAATCCCACCAGTAGTTTGACCTGTAAAAGGCAGACAAGATTTTTCTAGAAAACAAAGCAGAACATGCCAGTGACGTGCACAACTAGGGATGGTACTGATCACTCATGAAAAGTTTGGTTGAAATCCCACCAGTAGTTTGACCTGTGAAGGTGCACAGTAATGATCTTTTTTTGTCTGGCGGCCATTTTGTGCATCGAAGCTGAACGTACCGGTAATGTGCACAACTAGGGATGGTACTGATCACTCCTTTAAAGTTTGGTTGAAATCCCACCAGTAGTTTGACATGTGAAGAGCGGACAACATGTTTATATTTTAGCTGTGGCGGCCATTTTGTGCAGCGAAGCGGAATGTGCCGGTGATGTACACAACTAAAAATGGTACTGATCACTCCTGTAAAGTTTGGTTGAAATCCTACCAGTAGTTTGACCTGTGAAGAGCTTAAAGCGGATGGACGAATAACGAACGGACAACCGGACAGACAGACGGCGAAGGCAAACATAACATAATAACACACATTGATTGGTAACGGAATAACAAATGTAATTCAGTTTATCATAGATAGAAACATACTACATTTTATCACTTCACGTATTAAATTTTAAGATACATAAACACATAATATCACAATCACTATAAATGTAATTACTTAAACACAACCACGTCATGGTACAGAAGTATCCAAGTTGAATTGCAGTTAAATAGTCTAAGTGTCTTACTCGTGAGTGATATTGTTAATTGGCTGTAAAAACAAGCGGTCACATGCCCATCTGACACTTATAATCCATAATTAGTGTAAAAAAAAAAAACAAGAATAAAGATCAACAAGAAAGGCAAAGTTCACAGGACGCGGCCCCCGACACACTCAAAAAAACCTAGAGCGGACATAAGGATGAAAGGAGTGGGACATATAATGTGAAATCATATCAACTAAAACGGGCCCAAAAGGGAATTAAAGGGATAAGGGCTGTAAGGGTGAAAAGGTGCGGGGGGTAAAAATGGGTGAGGGGGAGATTGGGAAAATACTTACCGTCAACGACAATTCAGCAAGAGAGACATCACAAAACATGTAAACATCCAAAACAAGTAACAAAACAGACATGAAAAACACGTGAAGGAACACAGAGGGGTACCGCATTGGAACGGTCAGTGGTAGTTAAACCACTGGGGAGTTTAAACCGGTTTTGGGCGCGCCAAACCTCAGTCTTAGCCCCAATATGTTCCTGAATGACATAAAAGTGTAAATAAAAATAATCCCCGCCAAGTGAAATTCTAACAATGGTCATGGTTACATAAGACGAAATAAATTTTGTTTGTTTGTTTTGGGTTTTACGTCACATCTACACAGTATAGGTCATATCGCGACGTTCCAGCTTTACTGGTGGAGGAAGACCTCAGGTGCCCTTCCGTGCATTATTTCAGGCACTAACGGGCACCTGAGTAGAACCACCGATGTTCCGTAAGCTAGCTGGATAGCTTCCTCACATGAAAGAATCCAAAGTCCCTGTCGGGATTCGAACCCACAGCGGTGAGGGGCAAGTGATTTGAAATCAATGACCTTAACCACTCGGCGACGGACGCCCCAACGAAATAAATAAAACACAGACAAAATTATGTAAATATGTAGAAAAAGGTACAGCCTAATGACCATTACCAAAGTACTCGATGCCTTAAAGGAAGGCAGAGCAACAAGAAAATCACCTACAAGGGTCCGACGAAACAAGACAGAAGATGAACATTAAGACAATTCAGTCTCAAAGGGCTTTAAGAACTGTCAATCTTAGAGTCTCCCACTTAGTCCGTCAGATGTAATTAAAAGAGGAAATTGTAGCGTCCAACTGTAAATGGGTTGAACACCAAGCATGCGGTATGCCTTAAAATAATTGGGTCATAACCTCTTTTAATAAATCGTTTGTTAATTTTAGTGAAGACGGCAGAAAAATTACTATGACCAATGATCCTACGAAGTTTGTAAACCACATCACCATAGAAGTCAGGTTGCTAATACCTAGTCGAAAAAGAGTTCTTTTTTTTAAATTACAATTAAATTTTAAATGTAAGTCTGAATTACGATGGTAAAACTTTGTAAAATATTTACGCAATTTATGATAGCGATAACCTTGTTTAAGAAGTTTGCTAGTAATAAATAAATTGAGCTCATTAAAATCGTCAACACGACTGCACGCCCTAGCAAATCTAATAAATTGAGAGATATACACCCCATATGATGTAGCATGAGGTACATTTCCATTTAAATGTGGAAGGTTAACAATATTAAAATCAAAATCATCTCTTTTATCGTAGATTTTAGTAACTATAGTATTGTTAATGATAGAAATGTTTAAATCTAAAAAAGATGTAATAATGTCTGAAGAGTTAGTTTTATTCATTTTAAGTTCAATGGGATATATTTTAGAAATCAATTGATCGAAATAAGGATTATTCATGTTAAAAAGTATCAATTATGCAGTATTATGTAATTTCAGGAAACAAATTCTATATCTTCGACACCCTGCTTTTAGCTCATATCGGGATAACTTTTATCCATGTGTGTGTGTGGCTTACACGGGAACTGTAAATGTTGATTTTTCAAAACTGTTACAAGGAAAGTGGTATATTATAATGAATGCTGAAATTAAAAATTATAACAAAAATAGTCGGTGTGTGGTTTTTTTTTTTTTTTTGCATTTTCTTTTTTTTTTTTTTTTTTTTTTGTTGTTGTTTTGTTTGTTGTTTTTTTATGTCTGTAACTTAGATTTTTTCAGTTCCTGTAAGCGACAAAAAAGAGTATCAGGTGATATTAACTGATTCGGAAAAGAATAACTACAACAGAACTAATAACTAAAACAATGTTAACAAGAGCCGGTTAAACCGGGTGATGCTCCCTGATTAGGTTTTGGTCACTGAAAAGTATACCTCTGATAGTTGCAGAAATTATGTCCCGGACAAAGTTCAAAGTGCAATAATTTCAAAATTTGGCAAGGAAGAGTTAGTATTGTTTGCAATGTACTTCTACTCAATGCGATTTATCTTCCGACTTAATTATACCTTAATGTCTTGATTATACCTTGTAGTTGCACAGTAATGTCCCGGACAAAACTTTACAGAGTGGAAAAGGGCGATAACTCTAAAATTAGACAAGATAGAGTTTTGGTTTTTTTTGCACTGCATATCGAAGGCAGAGTTGTTTAGAGTCGAATGCATATTTATATCGGGGCTTTATCGGGGTAAACCACTGTTTGACCAAAGGCTAAGAAATAATTTGAAACGAAAATATTATATCAAATATTTTGAAAATAAAGATCCAGACTTTATGATCAAAAACAAATTAAGTTATTACTTTTCACCGACATGACTGTGAATTTGAAACCCTTGTATTCAGATGAATCATCCGACTTGAACTGTAGTTGTATGATGTTTCCGAATGTGATATATGTCAATGGATCAAAACCACAGTGTCTGCTTGTTGTTCCATCAACGCCCTTTTCTTCTGTAATCTCAACATAGTCCGAGCTTAAAAAATATAACAGTT
Source organism: Ruditapes philippinarum (assembly GCF_026571515.1). Classification (NCBI taxonomy): domain Eukaryota; kingdom Metazoa; phylum Mollusca; class Bivalvia; order Venerida; family Veneridae; genus Ruditapes; species Ruditapes philippinarum. The sequence goes on from NW_026856389.1 coordinate 108,883, forward strand.
TCAATAAATCAAGGAAACGTTTACAAATCAACGGGAAAAGTATTTTACAATAACTTATATGATAGTTTAGTGAAATTAGGCACAAATGTGACGAAATTCAGACATTTAAAATCTAATCATAGCTTTCTATGTAGAAATATGACGTCCTTTGAAAAAGGATATCTATTTGATTGTAATAGTTTATCAATAAACTGCCAGTTAACTATTTCAGCTACATAAGAGAAGCCCACAATATTAAATAAACGAAGAGCTATTAATATAATTTTCAGCGGTGCAAGCGATTCAATGACGGCAAATATGAAATCACAAACGCATAAATGCACTGGACGTTTCGTATGCCAAATGCCGACGATGATAGTAAGCATGTTGACTGACATGTTTTATGTATGCAATGAGCCTTCTTATTCAAGTTTGATAAAAAAGATAATTGAATAATGGAAAGGTGTTTCACACAAAATTTTATTTTATTTGACTAGATTCAAGTCATTTCCAATATATACATTTTAAAAAATAAATTTAAAAATGATACAAAATAATTTTAACTTTATTATTCTCTTGATCTTGTATTAATATTTGATTTAAACATATTTTATTGTTAAAGCAATAACCAGTATTTTAATTTGATTTGTGACCTGAATATACTGGCTACTAAAAAAATAATCGTCTAAGAAATTAGCCTGAAAATGTAAATATAAAGAAAAGTTTCATAAGTGCATTCCATTAATATCTTTTTACACACATGTCAATTTACTACATCATAGTTTTAAATATACAATGATATTTATTAGATTCATTTTAGATGATTTTTTAATTTTTCCTAAAGCAAAGTAGCATTATATTGGACAGTGGATGTATCTGACGTAAATTATTAGTTACATACATACAGTTCTCGCTTTTTTCAACACTAAAATAAAAATAGTCGGATTTTAAGATCATAAAATGATCATCAGCCGTCTTAAGTGTCCATGTACAGTCTTCGAAAACTCTGAATAAGACATTAATAAATCAGTAAGTTCTACGTTTTACAGATCAATAATGATTAGAAAAATGCTTCTGTGTTTTAATTTACCCAATATATAAACTAAGAATGTGTCCATAGGTGCCCCCGCACTCCACTGTTTTGTCAATCTTATGACTCTAGGTCAAATATTTTGGGCGAATGTGCCACAAGTTGAAAACTAAAATCTTTTACTCACTAAAGGGCAAGAACTTCACAAATACTGAATAAATCCACAAGCAAACCTAAAGTGCATAATCACACATGCTGACCAACATTCTTTAAACTTTCAGGCATACAGGACAAATTCTTTTTGAACTATGCATGAACAAGTTGAAAATTGCAAATTTATACTAAGTCAAAATCAATAACTCTTAAAAAACTGATAAAAAAATCCACATGCAAAATCCCAGATGCATAGCTTCACAGTGATGTTGATCATTATCCCTGTACAGTTGCTTGATTCTTACTCAAGCACCCTAGGGACAAATAATACAACATAATGAAACGGTGTTTACTTAGTCAAGGGCAATACAAATACTGGATAAATCCGCAAGCGAAACCCAAGATGCACAACTACACATGCTGACCAACATTCCTTTTAAGTTTCATTACTCTAGTTTAAATATATTTTGAGCTACGTGTGACACAAGTTGAAAATTGCATTTTTTACTAAATCAAGGGCAATTACTCTGACAAAACATATAAATTCGCAAGCTAAACCCCAGGTTCAAGTGCACAACTTAACATGCTGATCAACATTCCTGTAAAGTTTCATGACCCTATGTCAAATACTTTTTTGAGCTACGTGTGACACAAGTTGAAAACAACATTTTTTATACGAAGTCAAGGGAAAGAATTTTAAAAATAAAATACTCAATTAATCTACACGAAAATACAAATGTGCACAATAACACATGCTGATCAATATTCCTGTAAAGTTTTATGACCCTAGGTCAAACACTTTTTGAGCTACGTGCAACACAAGTTGAAAAATGCAATTTTTTTTAAGTCAAGGGCAATAACTCTAAAAATACTAAAAAGGTCCACACGAAAATACCCAGATGCACAACTTTATATGCTGAGAAACATTCCTTTTAGGTTTCATTGTAAATTTATACTAAGCCAATGGCAATTACTCTAAAAATAAAAATAAATAAATCCACACGAAAATACCAAGGTGCACAACTACACATGCTGAGAAACATTTTTGTAACGTTTCATGGCTCTAGCTCAAATACTCTTTGACTTACATGCAACACAAGTTGAAAATTGCAAATATTTACTAAGTCAAGGGCAATAACTCTACAAATACTAAATAAATCCATACGATAACACGCAGGTGTACAATTTCACATGCTGAGCAACATTCCTGTAAGGTTTCATGACTAGGTCAAATACTTATTTAGTTTCGTGCAACACAAGTTGAAAATTGCAAATTTTCTAAGTCAAGGGCAATTACTCTAAAAATACTGAATAAATCCACACGAAAATACCCTAATGCACAAATTCATATGCTGAGCAACATTCCTTCAAGGTTTCATGACTCTAGGTCAAATACTTTTTGAGCTACGTGCAACACAAAATGAGAACGAACGTCGGATGGGGGGGACGGAGAAGGGTAAATCTAAATCACAAAAATAATAACAAGTTTTACCTGATCTTATCGCTCTTTATCTTTTAAACATATGTGCTTAAAAAATATGTGAAAATTATTACATGTTGACCTATAAATAATTCAATTAGGTACTATATCAAATATAAATGAGGTACTTTCCTGAAAGTCACGTTTGTAACATTGACTTTAAAGGTGAAAAATCTTGAAAATCTTCTAAGTAATACAAATTTTAGAGCTTGACTATTAGGCATGAAGCATCAACTTCATACTTTTCTATAAAAAAGTTATGTCATGCAACTTGGACAAATAAAAATCTTGAAAAGGGTCGACTCATTTGAAGCATTTTAAACATCAGTAGAACATAAAGGCTTGATTAGGTCTGTTCATGACCCGCCTAAACTAGTTTACATAAATACGATAAATAATATAAGTACTTATATAAAAACGAATTCACATCATCTGCTTTATATCATGTTACCAGAATGAAAACTGAATTTATAATATTTATAATACAGTCCGACCCCGGTTATTCGACAACCCTTTATTCGAATACCCGGCATTATTCGAAGTAGATCGGCGGTCCCGTTTTTATCTCTATATAAATCAATATAAATACGAGCGTATTATTCGAAATGCATTATCCGAATACCTCCTATTTTTCGAAGTAAAATTTCGGTCCCGATTATACAATTATGAAAGAATTTCACACCTATTATTCGAAGCCAGTCTAATTATTATTCGAAGCCAGACTAATTGGCGCAGATCCACTCGCTGACCGGTCGACATGTGAAAAATATCAACAGTCATGCGTGCATTTAGACAGTCATGATAATAACTCTTTGTGTGTTCTTTAATCAACTTTAATTACCGAAAATGAAAAGCAATGCACAGTGTCCGATTTTGTTACTGTTATTGCTTGAAGATGACGGCAATTATTTTCATACATACCGTATATGTAAATTTGTCAAAACATCCAACATATTTTTTTCATTAATTGTAACGCTACATGAGAGCCTTTTTCCTAATCGAAAATACCAGTTAAGCTGTAAATACCGTAGTGACAACACGGCCATTATCAAGGCTTTGCGCGAATCGAAACGATACATCATGTAGAATAAAATGCAAGTATTTATGTCTTCAATGTCAATACAATAATTTTTACGCATCTTTTCTTAAATATTTATTTTCCTCAATTGATTACAGGAAGTAAGTGTGTTGTAAACGGTAGTTTTGCTATGATTGGTCAAAGTGGAGTAGTTTTCGTCTATCAAAATATTCCGATTTCGATTATTCGAACCCATCGATTATTCGAAGTAAATACTCAGTCCCAGGCACTTCGAATAAACGGGGTTGGACTGTATATGTTACTGACACACTGTAATAAATTGAAAAAGTACTCGGCTTATGGTCTTATTTTAATGCAATGTTACTCATGCAAATTTTTATCATTACATTTTGTATCAAGAAGATATTGAAAATAAATTATTCATACAAAAAGCTAGGAAAATGCAACTTTAAAAAGCTGTACATAAAGAATTTATCTGAAATGTATTACACTCAGGGATAGCTGTATCCGTACTTGCTTTTTAGGGAAATTGCAAATTACCATAAAGGGCATATTTTCCTGTAAATAGTGTCATTATGTTGTATACTACATTCGATTTTTGCGTTACAGCCCCGAAATTGACACCAGATGGGCATATGCATATGGAATTTAAAATTTCGCGCAAAGATGGCCCCGAATTTGGTCGGCAGTCTCTCAACAACCGAAGCAAGTACGGTTCCTAGAGAAGGTCACGCGATCGCATCTGATCCACACACGAGTCCTACCAAAGGTCACGCGATGGCATTCGATCCACACCTGAAGGCACCTCAAAGATGCAAAGTTTTGCCAAGTAGTTTATCAGCAAGACAGGCGAAGGTCACGGGCTATGTACACGACGGCGTATTTTGAGTACGATGCGTTCGTACGTGCTTACGAAGACATCAAGTGACCTCCGGGTGGAATAAAACCTCCTGCTCACCGCGGCAAATTTCAGTTGCATTTTATTGGGAGCTATACTACGTTTACACTTTATTTTGGATCTTCACATTACTATCAAAAACAACTTTTTTCACACATTCTATGATAAAAGAGATAACTTGATTTTGGTATAGTAATTATCAACATTTAGATGGAGACTAACGTATGCAACACCTTATGTTGCATGGGATATATGTATCTCAGTAAAAGGGTTCGCAAGAGCTTGTAGCAACACGAGCAAAATATGTTCACTCCTAGCAAGCTACTCAAACAGGGCAACCGCTATTATCAATTAATATAAATTACATAAATATTTTACAAAATTGTACAATCGTAACTTTGTTTTAATCTCAAATTCAAGGAATTAGCCAGCCTGATTTTTTTATGGGGATGTTATTTCCAAAGTCGTAAGATCTTGGGTCATTGTAATTTTTCTGTTGTCTTAACTAATATTATTAAACGTTTTATTAAAAGAGGTTATGATCCTACTATTTTAAGACATACTGCTACGCTTTCCTCTTTTGATTACATATGAAGAACCAAGTGGGAATTTCTATGAAAACATTTTGGGACTGAATTGCCTTACTGTTCGTCTTCTGCCTTGCTTCGTCGGGCTCTTGAAGTTGATGAGTACTTTTTATGATCATTGGGTTTTCTTTTATATGTTTCTACATGATCATTTTAGTGTTTTACTTATTTTACCTTGTTACAGTAGTTATTTACCGATTACAAGGCTGGGTGTTTTTGTCTCTCAAATGAGAAACAATTTTTCCCCACATTTTGTAACTATAACAACTGTTAGAACTTCATTTGGCGGGGATTCATTGCGCCCTAGCCTGTTTTGTTTAGGGTCCTCCTGGGCTGCTTTTTACTGGTTCTTGTTGCTGGGTCGTGTGGGGATTGCGTTAATTAAAAGCCGCCTTTCCTTTTGATCTTGTTCAATGAACGCAACCCCACACTACACAGGAACCAGTGGCAAGGAGCCAAGAAGGACCCCAAACAAAAACAGGACATGTCACAAGGCAGAGCACACACAGGCTAATCACTAAAATTATTGATTAATAGGCCCACAAAGCAAAAGGTCACACAGGACGGGGATAGAAAATTCGGGGTAGTGAGTGGATTGAAGAAATAAAACAAGGGGCAAAAGGAAAGATGCTTTCCGTAGACGAGAAAACACTGGACACAGACAAAAGTGTCACCAAAACCGTATGAAACAACAAAGATATACGTCTGAGGAACACAAAGGGGCGCCTCTTTGGAACGGTCAGCAGCAAAAGTACTGCTGGGGAGTTTAACCCGGTTAATGGTGAACCAAACCTCACTCTTAGCCCCACCATGTTCCTATAAACGACACGGTGTAAATAAAATGAAATTCTTTTTGTTATGGTTACAATATGAGAAATAAGTAAAACACCGAAATGATTATGAAGAAACATATAAAAGAAAGCCAAATGACCATCATAAAAATTACACAATATCTAAAAGGAAGACAGAGCAACAAGATCATCACCTATAAGAGCTCGACGAAGCAAGGCAGAAGATGAACATTAAGGTAATTCAGTCCCAAAGGGCTTTAAAGACTATCCTTAATAGGGTCCCCTACTTGGTCCTTCATATGTAATCAAAAGAAGAAAGCGTAGCGTCCAACTGTAAACGTGTTGAACACTAAGCTTGCGGAATATCTTAAGTTAGCAGGTCATAACCTCTTTTAATAAAACATTTAATTATGTTAGTAAAGACAACAGAAAAATACAAGGACCCAAAATCTTCCGAAGTTTGTATAATTAATAACATCCTCATAAAAATCAGGCTGGCTAATCCCTTGTCAAATCACTATTGAATTTTGAAATTAAATCAAAGTTCCGATTGTGCAATTTTGTAAAATGTTTATGTAATTTATAATAGCGATGGTTAAGTAGCTTGCTAATAATGACAATATTTCGCTCGTTAAAATCTTTCACGTTGCTACAAGCTCTTGCGAATCTTATTATATGAGATACATTTAACCGTAAGACGTTGCATGCGGTACGTCTCCATCTAAATGTAGATAATTTACTATACCAAAATCAAGTCATTTCGGGGCCATTTTCGCGTGAAATTTAAAATTCAATATTCGTATGCCCATCTGGTGCCAATTTCGGGACGGTGTGAAGCCGGCATTATTGAAGTTATCGGATTGTATGTATTAGGTAAAATCTTGCCCCGTTACATTTTCAAAATCATTTCATATAAGTATTCTTTTGTTCTCAAACTTTATTACAGCTGTATTTGTGAAGGTCTCATACATATTTCGAATCTGATTGCTTTGACAATGTTTTCTACGTTCGTTTGTTGACATATTGGTTAATACATCATGGAGACGTTAAACGTCCTATAAATAATACTCCTTTAGATTTCGATTATCCTCTTAATGCTCAAATGAAGGAGTATCAATATCATTTAATTAAAGTACATTAGATAGAAAGAAAGATGGGACCAAAAATAACAGTTTATGCAAATAAAGGGAGGTCATAAAAAATATGTCTTTGATAAAGTCTTGTTCTAATTTCAATATGTTTTTCTTTTAAACTTATTTCTAATGTACTTAAACTTTTTGTATATATAAAACACATTCTTGAATGTTTACAAATTTTGTCGCAAGGAAACTGATATTCATACATATATATAAATTTGGTTAATTGAACGTTACATTCTTTAGTACAAAATACAAGCTTGAACTATTTTTAGTTTATTTTATGTGTAATTTATTTGTCGCATTTCCTACTGAAAATTAAAGAACAAGTTTATAACTATTTCCCGCATGAAAAAGTTATATAAAAGATGAGGGCCTTTGCTCAATAAATCATCAAATTATTTTTATATTGATTTTTCGAAAAAAAAGCACGTAGGCATAGGCGTTATATAAACGCTCTTTATTGACAACTATTACTTGACATAAAGTCAATGAAATAATATATAGAAATGAAAAATTAAATAACTTAGATTTCTGACATTTAAGAAATAACTTGACAAAAAACAATTGCCTGTAAAATTTTACGCCATTTATTACTCCCGTCCTGAGTCGAATTTCGGCAACACCACCTATGAGTTCCAATTCGATATCTCTGAAACATGGTTCCATAAATAGAGTATTGCCTTCAAATAGGTTTTTAAATCTCTAAGTACTGACATTCACAAAATTTATAATCATAACCTTAGTCATCTGCAGAAGGCGAATCTTATTTTAGTTTTGAAATTGAAGCAAGATAATGATAAATAAATATACCTTCACCTCTCTTTGAACGAAAATTCTGTTCGGCTTCTTTAAGAATACATGGTAATGTTACCAGAAGGGCAAAAACTAAACATTTAAATCTACACAACTTGTTGTTAAAAACATTTTGTTTATAATACTGAAAAACAACTTCGGTTTTACAAAAAAACATCAGAAACTGTTATATAATTGTTCAACTTTATGAAAGTATACTGTATATATAAATACAAAAACACAGGAAATGACCTATATATTTTATGTTGCCACATAATTCATAAGATAGAGTTTTTTAGAGTAATTACTTAGGCAATAGGAAACCTCTTGAAGTGTTTGATAGTTAAGCAGGACTGTTATTATACCGACACATGTACTTGAGTCCTTATGAACGAAACATGAAATGTTATCGCTAAATTAGGTATATGTTCGTGAAGATGTTAATTATACGTATTTTCGTGCATTACGATCTGCAGAAGCATGAAAATGCATTTAAACATTCGACCACACGTGGCGGGGGATTAAATAATTTTCGTCCTTTTTTGGGGATTTCTTCTGCCTTCCTTTATCGGGGTCTAGCAGGTGATTTTCCTGCTGTTCGTGCTGCTCTGTCTTCCTTTAAAACATTAAGTATTTTTTATTATCGTCATTGGGTTTATTTTTATATGTAATTGTATCTAAATGATCATTTCTGTGTTTTAATTATTTCACATATTTAAACCAAAAAGGAACATGTTGGTAGTAAGAGATATGTTAGGTGCACTAATGAATTACTTAAACTCCCCAGCAGTGCATAAGCAGTCAGAGTTTTCGCCCTTTCATGATTTTAATTTTGAAATTTGTTCGGACTACTCCTGTTATACCACTGATGCAATTTCAGTGAAACTCTGCAGGATTGATCGATAGCTCAAACTCTTGTGCATGATACACATATTTTTAGGTTGAATGACTTGTTGCCAAGTTATGGCTATCATCAGGCGACACATGTCATCACTGATTGTCCTTGTAATATACTTATATAGATTTTTTCATGTCCTAATTTGTAATTTTGGAACCATTGGAAGAAAATTGAGACTTCCGGGCAAAACTGAAACGATTTATTAATGTGAAGACCTGTCTTATGTTGTAGCACACTAAGTCATTTTTTATCATTTTCATTTTTTTCCAGAATTTAGATATTTAAAATGTAGCATGAACTTAAATATTTCTACAAAAAATATATAAATTATGAATTTATATCAAAATAAGCCGTACGCCGAAACCCTGAAGTAATTTGCTTAAACTAGACTAAAAGAGCGACGTTCATAGACCACAGCTCCCCGACACAATCCAGCCATAACCTCAGAGTATTCGAAAAGCACCGACCCCAAAATCGGGAGAGAGCACACGAGCGGCGAGAAAGGAGGAGAGTAACATTTGATAAGTAAAATGATTAAAACTAATAGGGGCCAAAACGGGGAAGTTAATGGACAAGGGGGGGGGGGGAGGTAGAAAAACGGAAATGAAAATGAAATAACGGTTACGACAATTTAATAAAATGATACAACATCAGAAAAAGTGAATACACACAAAACATGTAACAATACATACATTAAAGCACATGAAGACACACTGAATAATACATCCTTGGAATGGATAGTATCTTCTCTTTTGCCTCTAGTTTTATTTTCTTATTTTGCCCATCCCTTCAGCAAATCTCGAGTCCCTTTACTTTGTTGATCTTTTAACCAATCACGTATTTGTTTTCTTTAACCCTTAACCTCATTTAGGCGTGTTTTGACAGCTTTTCGACGCTTTCTGAGGCCTCAAACAGTGAAAAACTACCCTATTTAGACCCCAAATACTGTTTTTCGTTTGAGAAATGTTGTTTAAAAAGTGATCATCTTTTCGGCGCCGCCCCCTTCAAAAAGGTACATCAAGGGGTTGCCAGAAGGGGGATGCCAAGAAAATTTTGAACATGTGACAGGCTAAAAATGGCCTTAAATCGATTGTAAGGAAACATGTAACCAACGCTGAAATATGGTGGCTGATTTGTGCCATTTGTGTTTTCGCCCCGCTACCCCGCCATTTTAACTTGTTAATTCTCGACTTTTCGCTTGGCGGGGTCCAAGACGAAAACACGCTAATTAGCGGGGGCGCGCGGCGAAGTTTTATTTAATTAAACTTCGCCCCGCGCCCTCGCCGATTTATTTATTAATTCTCGCTCCGCACATTGCAGGGCGAAGTTTTATTTATTAAACTTCGCCGCGCGCCCCCGCTAATTAGCGTGTTTTCGTCCCGCGACCCTGCCATTTAAACTTGTTAATTCTCGACTTTTCGCTTGGCGGGGTCGCTGGATGAAAACACACTTATTAGCGGGGGCGCGGGGCGAAGTTTTATTTTATTAAACTTTGCCCCGCGCCCCCGCCGTTTTATTTCTCAATTCTCGTTCTGCGCCCTCGCGGGGCGAAATTTATTTCTTAAACTTCGTCGCGCGCCCCCGTTAATTAGCGTGTTTTAATTTAGTTTCTTTGTTGTTTTTCTGTGTTTGTATAGTCACACTTTTGCCTTGTTACAAGACGAATTTGCTCATTAACATAATTGTATACGTTGTTAAAATATTATCTTTCTCTATTAATCTTGACAATAATTACCGACCATTTGCCTTTCAATTTCTGGAATAAGTATCGAGTATTTACGATATAGATAACAGGGTGAAGAAATATGAACTATTTTATTTTTATCAAGAAGGCAATGATTACCCTGGAAAACTCACGTGTGATACAACGCAAGAAATGGTTAAAATCCAGAAATAAGATCACATTGTCATTATTTCTCCATGCTGCATTATTGTAAAATAAATAACCCCAACGGCAGGATAACAGTTTTTACCACAGGGATATGATTTATACAACTTTTGTACATGTCGACTTTGCAATTATATTTTTAGGGACCGAAAATGATTTTTGAGATTGATTTGCTATACAAGGTTTTGTTAAATAAGTGACCACCAGTGCGGGGCCATTTCAACTCAATGAAATGAAATATACGACTTTTGTATAGGTCCACTAGGCAATGCTTTAAACCAAATATCTCAGCTCTTGTCATATGTGTTTTACAAAAGACCACTTAACTGTAAAAAATTGCCCCGAATTTCACTTCAGCGTTATTATATTTGCTGTTCCTTAAGATCATTTATTCCAACATTAATGAATGTTCAAAATTGAGAACCGCTCAAGTTGGTGCTAGGGGTATATGGTGCACTTTTTCATTATCCCTTATGTACAGATTCGATCAAACCGAGTCTGCAATTTTCACGTAATTTTGTTGCAATTATTGCTTCTTAAAGATCACACACTTATTCCAGATTTTTTTAATTCATTCCACCCTATTAAACAAAGTGACCCTCGTGGCAAGGGCCATTTCTGGTCCGCGGGACCTGATTGATTTACTGTTTGAAAAAGACCAGAATATCTTGGAGGGAACTGCCCTTGATAATGATATTGTGATATTGACTTTTAACATAACTTTTGTAGATATGCACAAGGCAATGATACATATCAAATATCTAAGGTCTTGGCATTGTTGTTTCACAAAATCAGTCTGAAATGTTTTTCCATTACAATAAAATAGAGAAAACAGAACCCAAAAGAAAGCCCAACATGGCAAAATTGAAAATATGACAGACTGGTTTTGATTGAGCCTGTTTTCATTGACGGTACTGGAAAGTGCAGGTTACCGTCAGACTTATATAGTAGTTTTCGTGTCCGGTCTGTATATTTTGAACCGGTGGAAGGAAATTAAAACTCCTTAGTAGAAATGTTAACCATAATGAGACGATGTGCAGAGTCAGGTTTAGTTCAAACATGTTTATTTGCCGAATAAATGCATGCACAATACAACTCAAATATTTTTATTTTGATATATGTGACCTCTCTTTACTCCCCAAGATCTGTTACTGTATAATATATTTATTATTATTATTATTATTGTTATCAAATTTTTTAGTTGTATTTTTGTGTTTATTTTTTGTTTGTTTTTTTGTCTTTTTAGATTATAATAATTGAGGAGATTTTAGGTTTATATATTTAATTATTTTGAAATAAGACATCTTATTAATGAAACTGATGTAACTTAAAATATGTAAATTTACTAAGTTACAATAGGTTGTACCTTGATGCATATGAAATGTCAATTTTTTAAGGCAATTTACAAAAACTTTTGACATGAATTATGTTTGAAGTACCGTACTAGCCATTGTAAATTTACAAAGATGGCTCTGTCTTGCCATATTGTTGCAGTGTTACTCTAATTGAAAGACTGATATGGCTTTATGGGTTGATGTAAAGTGGTTGTACCTGTTTTATTATGAATTTTGCATTATCGGTACAAAGAAAAACCCTGCAATTGTTCCAAAAATCATTCACTGATGTTAGAAAATGGCTGTGTCAAGTGGGTTGCGGGGGGAGTTGTAGGTTTTGCACGGTTTTGCATGTTTTAAAAGTCTTTTCCTCCGGAGTACAACACGCAAAGTAGTTTTGCGGGCTGCGTTCATTGAACGCCGCTTCCCTTACCGAAAAATTGTGCTAGTGGCGATTACCTTTTGCGAATAATATATCAATATGCCGCAACTATGTAGCGAATAGCCCCTTTGACAATTGCCAACTATTCACAGGATATTCACTTTTCGCATTCAAATTAGGTTGTCGCGATTACCAAAATAAAAAGTGAATAATTGGCGAATATAAAGCGAATAAACAGCGTACAAATATTTAAATTAGGATTATAATTAAAAGTACGATCTCTGCGATTCTGCAGCGATTACTTTTAGCGATTATTCAGTAAACAGTTTCAGTGACCATTCAGCGAGTTGTTTAAGCGCTCTGTTCTTGCGATTATCCGGCGACTTGTTGCAGTGCTTATCCAGCAATTTGTTTCAGTGACTGTTCTGCGAACAGTTTCAATGCTCTGTTCCTACGATTATCCGGCGAATTGTTGCAGTGATTGTCCAGTAATTTGTTTCAGCGATTATACAGCAAACACTTATACTGCTCTGTTTCTGCGAATATTGTTGCAGTGATTATCCAGCAACTTTTTTTCAGCGATTATATGGTGACTATAGTTTCAATGCTGTTTTGTTGACACTAGCCCCGGAAGCACTTTAAGAGCAACTTGCAACACAACACAAAAATGGGTGGACACACAGACAGACAAGGGCAAATCAAAATGCCCCCACTATTGTTGGGGCACAAAAAGTTCATTAATAAGGAGAATCCAGCAACAAAAATGTATCCCTCATAATTTTTATTCACAAATTCACACTGTGATCTATATTGAAAAATCCTCTGCATTCTTAATTCCTATTTAGTTATGTAGTTGTATTCATCAAACCTTTTTTACAAATTATGAGTTACAATTTGGAATGTAAATATGAAATGTAATATTCTTTTGAATCAAGTGTATAATATCGCTGGCATAGGTTAGGAAACCAGCATATCACTAAAACAGTGTAACATGTGACACATTTTTAGACTTAAGCACTAAAAGTTAAAACAGTGTAATACTTTTCTCCTAGATTTTCATTTGCTGTCACTTAAACTGTACAGCACAAGATGCAAGAAACCATCAGTATACATGCAACTCCTACATCTTTGTTTGCTGCCTCTGAAATGAGTGAATCCTTGCTGTTAGATCCAATTATTTCCAGTTCGATAATTTTCTTTTCATCAAATCTTTCATATTTAGGATCTCTGGTAATCCAATGACTTCTTTGCATTTTGTAGGAACTAGCCTCTTTCAATTAACTAAAGAATTAACGGCAGTTTCTATGTGAAAAATCGTATCTTCTCCAGGTAAGTGGGTTTGTATGTTATTTGAACTTTGCCTATTCCTTAAGGAAATGTTTATGGAACGCTGTTCTAGGTCTCAGCTTCATAGCTTTGGTATGACGAAGCTTTAGTTATAAACTGGACATTTACATAGTTTGAAATTTGACATGAAGTGACAATCGAGGTCGGTTTGTATGATTATTCATTCACATCTGTCAATGTTTTAATACTCAAAATATCTTGTTCAAGCATGTTCAACCACTTAATGTCCTGCCCCTTACTAATACAATTACATATTAAGCAATTGTAAACTGGTATATATATATATGGCGTTTGTGCTATTTTTGTTCCTTGGAAAATCATCATATTGTCTAATATAATGGACCAATATTCAGTTTCTCTAGTATAAGCTTGGGTAGTGTTGTAGACAAACCATTTTAGCTAGGCAGTCTCTAATGGACCACTAATTGCAGCGGTTTTTCCCTTCCTTAAGTAACAGATAGCGGAAAACGGCACCTTTGCTAATAATGAATAGAAAATAAACAGCAAATAAACTAAAAATTTCTTCAAAAATCGGCAAATTTTAAGGGAAACTAGGAATGGGCTGGAAATACAATAAATCATTCTATTGTTACAGTTGGTAAATTGTTAGAAAACAATACTTTTAGAGGAAAGGTCTCTAAAATTAATTTATGGGCTATTCATTTTTTTCACAGATGTGTCATAGGGACGCCGGCTCCCATATCAGTGCTTTTTATGATAATACAGTGAAACTCACCGATTTCAGCTTTGAAAATCTTCTTCTGGAATTTGCTTGAACAATTTCACCTTCGTCGTAGTGTCGATATCATCTGATGATATATAAGATGTGTCTGACATCTTTGAATATGGCGCGCGCATAAACCAGTGTACCACGTGAGTAACATGTGCTTGATTCGCATAGTTCCGTTGTTTTTACAATCATTTAATAACTGAATATTTTCAATTACATGTAATTCGTTGACGCCTGCAAAATTCCACTGCTCTTTGGTCCGACGGGTGCTTGAATTTCATACAAAGCTAGTTTCAGTATTAATTTTCCAAAATTGTTTATTTATATTCTAGCTATTCTAGATATTGTAGCTATTCACTCAAAATTTGTTTTGGTGCCAGCGGACAAGGCGGCTAATAATATCATTATTGTATGACGTATCCATTACATTAACGTCTTACATAAGGAACTTTATAGTACTAATGCGTATTCAAAAACTACTGCTTCTAAAAGAACAATGTTTTAATCATGTCACTAATATCTCCAGTTTAAAAGTCCGAATCGATGGAAAAGAACTAAAACTTCCTATTATGTATTGGATTCCTAAATCACATAAAAAACTTACAAAGCCAGATTCATTGCTAATTCTACATCTAGCACAACAAGTAAAGATTCATTTTTATTGACGTCTTGTTTGACTGCCATTAAAAAACATGTAATTAGATACTGTGATAGTAAACGAAAATACCGGAAAACATCTATTTTGGTCCATTAAGAATTCCGGTTAAATTCTGGATAAATTGAAAATTAAGAATTATCAAGATTCAACTGTCAGTACATACGATTTTTCTTCCCTTTATACTACACTGCCACATAATTTTATAAATGATAAGCTAATTTCTCTTATGCAGAAAATTTTTGCACGGGAAAAAGTTACATTTCTTGCATGTAACTCTCAAAAAGCCTTGTTTACAACCTGTATTGTAAAACATTATACTATGTGGACCTGTGACGAAGTTTGTAGAGCACTCTTTTTTCTTTTAGACAATATTTATGTCAGGCTTGGTAATACCCTATTCAAACAAATCATAGGAATTCCTATGGGTACTAATAGTGCACCCCTGGTCGCCGATTTGTTTTTATATTGCTATGAAAGAGATTTTATGTTGAGTATTTCTGAAAATACACAACAATATGTTATATCATCATATAATAACACTTCCAGATACCTTGATGACATTTTTAATTTAGATTATTCTTATTTCTATCAAATTGTGTCTAATATTTATCCTACTGAGCTACAACTTAATAAAACGAATTCTTGAAATTGTACTACATCATTTTTGGATCTTCATTTCACTATCAAAAACAATTATATTTACACGAAAATCTATGATAAAAAAGATGACTTTGATTTTGGTATAGTAAATTATCCTCATTTGGATGGAGACGTACTGCATGCATTTTAACGGGGTTTATATATCTCAGTTAATTAGATTTGCTAGGGCTTGTAGCAATGTAAAGGATTTTAACAAGCGAAATATTTGTATTACCGGTAAGCAACTCAAACAAGGCTAACGCTATTATAAATTACCTAAATATTTTACAAAATTTTACAATCGTAACTTTGATTTAATTTCAAAATTCAATAGTGATCTTAGACACTTCTGCGACAAGGGATTAGCCAGCCTGATTTTTACGGGAATGTTGTTTACAAACTTTGTATGATCTTGGGTCATTGTAATTTTTCTGTTGTCTTTACTAAAATTATTAAACGTTCTATTAAAAGGGGTTATGACCCTACTATTTTAAGAAATACCGCATGCTTAGTGTTCAACCCATTTACAGTTGGACGCTACAATTTCCTCTTTAAATTACATCTGACGGACCAAGTGGAAGACTCTATGATGGACAGTTCTTAAAGCCCTTTGGGACTGAATTGCCTAAATGTTCGTCTTCTGTCTTGCTTCGTCGGGCCCTTGTAGGTGATTTTCTTGTTGCTCTGTCTTCCTTTAAGACATTGAGTACTTTTGTTATGGTCATTGGTTTACTTTTATATGTTTCTTCATAATCATTTTGGTGTTTTACTTAAAACTTGATAACCTTTTGTAACCATAACAACTGTTAGAATTTAACTTGGCGGGGATTCATTTTATTTACACTGTCTCGTTTATAGGAACATGGTAGGGCTAAGAGCGAGGTTTGGTGCACCATTAACCGGTTTAAACTTCCCAGCAGTATTTATGCTGCTCACCGTTCCAAGGCGGCGCCCCTCAATGTTCCTCATGTGTATGTCTATGTTGTTTCATACTATTTTGGTGACACTCGTGTCCCTTGTTGTTTTCTCGTCTACCGTAAGTATCTTCCCCTTTGTCCATGTTATTTATCCCCTCCCTTCCCCAGGTCTCCTGTCCCCTTCCCCTGTGCCCTTTGACTTTATGGGCCTATTATTCAATCACTTATTTGTTTTCTTTTTGTTCCTTATCAGTTACTTATCATTTATAACTTTAGTGGTTAGTCTGCCCATGTTCTGCATTGTGCCCAGTCCTGTTTTTGTTTGGGGTCCTCCTGGGCTCCTTGCCGCTGGCTCTTGTCACTGGGTCGGGTGGGGGTTGCGTTCATTGAACGCCGTCTTTCCTTGTTGATCTTGTTTATCATATTTTGTTACTACGTCATCAGTACACGTATCCAGTACGTCATGTAACTATGCATAAGCTATATTTATCGTCTTCAGCGATTGGTAAGCGTAATTATACGAACAATTCTCGAGTATAATCGTTAATGTTCGCTGGTTAAGAAAAAAGTAAGTTATAATCTTTAATTTCCGTTAGAAATACATTTATTTTTAGATTGACCTATAATGATATATATGTACAAAGATAAAAGCAGTACTGCATGCAATTATGTTGTGTAAAAGATATAACTATATTTTAATTTAATAGTGATAATAATAGATCTAATTATTATAATAAAATCATAGAAAAAAATAAAAAATAGAATCTAAACATGTTACAGAAGCACAGACAGATATTAAAATATTGAATAACACAAAATGGAAACATTGAAAACAAATGACACAAGAGGGCCATGATGGCCCAGAAGAGACAGCATAAGATTTACTTAAACTAAAATGAAAAAAAACAAACTTTTTTGTGTTTTGACTGAATTTAGAAAAAAGTAGTGCGGCAATACACCAGTGAAAATACGGAAAACATGTTTCACTGCAGCGAAAAATTAATTTTTGCAGTGAAAATACGGGAAATGAAAATATGCATTTTATTTCATCAATATTTCACATATAAGTATATAATAAATGCAAGTCTTTTCTGAGATTACTTGGCGTATCATCAAAATATAATACAAAGTACAAGTCTTCCTCGTGACAACCTTGCGTACCATTATTTATTTGTTACAATATAAGTGATTTCAGCAAAAATTTGGTGAACAATGGTTAAAGTATAAGTGCTTCCTGCGAATATGTGACAAACAAGATTTATGTTGCAAAATTTACAAGTCTTTTTGCGATTATTCTGCAAAAATTAAGCGAATAAATGGTGTGAAATTACAAGTAATGTAAAAGTGTAAGTCTTTTTGGCGAGTGTCTAGTGATTAGAATGTTTATTGCGAATACTATGCAACTTACAAAATATCTTTTGTCATCTCTTGTCGTTCTAGTTTCACAAAAGATTACAAACAGTATTTGTCTTTACAAATACATTTAAAAACAACACTGGCTTGGGCAATTACTACCCAGTGGCATAATCTATACAATGTTTGTAAAAAACTATGTGGATACTTCAAGCAAAATGTCTAAGCTCTTGAAATTGTAGTTTCTGAGGGTTTTTAATATGCATGTCTTTATAAATTAAATGACCCACCCCCCGGGTCCAGCCAATTTTGCATTTGCATTAGTTATGTAGAAAATATGATAAACAAGATCAACAAGGAAAGGCGGCGTTCACATACAACCCAGCAACAAGATCCAGTGGCAGGAGCCATGGTGGACCCAAAACAAAAACTGAAGTATTCAAGAAGTCTATTTGACAATTTTACAAACCATATGGTTAAGCTCTTGGTATGTACAATTTTAAGAGGAAGACTTAAAATAGAGAAAAATAGAATCCCTAAAGAAAACCCAACACGACAACATTGAAAATGTTGAAGATTCAAGTTTGATTGAGCCTGTTTATGGACGGTACTTAAAAGTGCAAGTTACCGCCCTTTTTGAACTCACCAGTTGTGTAACTACTAATAACCGTTCCAAAGCGGTACCCATTTGTGTTCCTTTACGTGTCTCACATATGTGAATTGCTACATGTTTTGATGTTGCATGTTTTGTGAAGTCTTATCTTATTGAATTGTTGTCTCCCCTCTTTTTCCCCTTACAACCCTTGTCCCTTTAATTCCCTTATTACGTGTACTTACCCTTCCTTAGCCACCCTTGTGTCCTCACCCAGTTTGGGTTTGGTGCCACCTGGGTGCCCTGCTCTTATATCTAGGGCTGCGTCACGTGAACTTTGCCTTTGCCTTGTTGATCTTTATTAACGTTTTTTTCTTAATGAATTTCCATTAATTAACCTATGTAAACCGATGACTTCTTAGTCGTTTTCCTAAATTACCCTAAATTGTGTGGCGGCGTGGTCGAGTGGTCAACCCGTCACATAAGTAACATATGGATTACTGGCCGCATTGGTTCAAACCCCGTCAGGCGTTACCATTGTTCCTTGAAGAAGAAACTTTACATTCTTTGCTTAGTACTGGTTGATTCCAGAAACGGATTTCAGAAGGTTTCAATAAACTTATAGCTAGCTTCCAACAAAATCAAACTTAAATAAATGTGTACAAACTTAATAACCGAAAATTAATTTCATTCTCTTCTCATTTGAATAAGGTTAAGATAAACATAAGAAAATGTAGATATTATATTAAGTTACTAATATACATTAAATACAGCAAATATTTGAACAAAAGTATAAAATCGTTGGTGTTTCTCAACTCTTTATTCATGATTATATAAAAATACTTGAATCTTTTATTTAGTGAACTCTGTCCTGATTGAAGTAATTTGTGTGTATGTGTGTGTAATGAACAGGAACCAAAGAAAAATTTACATTTTACTTTTGCAAAAAGTTTATTCTTTCTAATCATCTTGCAACCTTATGTTTATGCTGGTTCATTTAAAACAAAATAGATTTGGAATATTATAAAGCGTATATAAATGTTGTGTAATCAATCCCTTTGTATATTGTCTTGTATACAGATACCATATTTTCTGTCTTCTCCACATATGAAGAGCTTTGAGAAATTAAGACAAGCAAAACGCAAAACTAATCCCTAAATTACTCCTGAAATGTAAATTGGTTATGATTCGCATGTGTTTGAATGCCATAGTTACATTTCGTAATGATGCGTATTCAAAGGTATACTGTAAGTTTTCTTAATATAAACTATTCGTTAATCATTTGCTTTCACCTGTCTTAAAAAGGTTATAAGAATTATTACAATTCGTAAATATTAACTATTATTTGTTCATATTCTCAACATATCACAAAGCTTCGTTTAATGTTCAAGTTAGTTTATAATGAACCGATAGCACATTACTTTTTATGCAAACCGACGAATGCTTTACGACTGATGAACGCAATGAAATGCGCAAGATGATGACTTTTTGCCCAAGTGTGAGAATATCTTGAAATCTCAAAAAAGTCCGTAATCTTTATTAACTATTTATTTAATTATCTATTTATAATTCTTGTAATTTTCTTTTGAAAATTCTAATATCGTTTTCATTTTCGCTTCATTTAGGCAGATTTCTTACCAACAAAACAAGGTGGTGTTGAAAAGATATGCATATGAAACTGTTTCACATATTAACTTATAATTCTATCTGATTTAAGGGAAAAAATGTAATCTGACCTGTACTAACGCCACCCTCCAAATTGACGTTTAGATAGTTTGGTGTCATCTCGGAAATAATAACACTTACACAAGTATTTATTTGGCTGAAATCTGTTGAAAAATGTGCAGTCCGGTACAATTGTGATTAAAAAATGCAAAAACTTTTAGAATACTTCTTGCCATCAATCTATCTATTTTAAATAACTATCTACTCAATGAAAGTCGAAGAAATTTGTAACAGAAACACACTAGAACTATCACTAAATGTGATTGATACCCCATCGCAAGAATGCTTCGGAAATGGGGAAGTTATATGTAACAGAATTCGAATACCTTGTAAAAGAATTGAAATGGAGTTGTGGTTGTGGGAAATTACAGATAGTTTTGGTTCTTGTATGTTGCATTTCCTTTCAATATGATTGACCATTGAATTACTCTGTAATAAATCTAGAAAGAGTTATGCTTCTTGCGCATGGCACTTCCTTTCATTGTGCTTTACCATTGTATGAGGTTGCATTGAATTCTTAACAATAGTTTTTAAGTTATGCACTGGATAGGGAAAAGGAACAAAGGGCAATAACTCTACTAATACTGAAGATGGAGTTATGCTTATTGTACATTGCACCTCATCTTATTGCGCTTGAACACTGTATGAAGTTGTATTGAATTCCAACAACTAGTTTTCAAGTTAAGCACTGGACAGAAAAAAGTAACAAAGGGCAATAACTGTAATTAGTGCAAAAAGAGTTATGATTCTTGTGCACTGCACTTAATCTCACTGCCTATGACCATTGTATGAAGAGTCATTGAATTCCAACCATTAATTTTCAAGATATGCACTTGACAATAAAAAGTAACAAAGGGCAAAATCTCTTAATATGTCAAGTAAGAGTTATGTTTTTTGTGCACTGCGCTTCCTCTTAATATACTTGATCATTGAATGAAATTGTATTGAACTCAAATTAGTAGTTTTCAAGTTATGCTCTGGACAAGAAAATAGCAATAAAAAAGTAACAAAGGGCTATAACTCTATAATTACGGTTCTTGTGCAATGCACTGCCTCTTATTGTGCTTGACCATTTTATGAAGGTGTTTTGAATTTCAACCACTGCTTTTCAAGTTATACTCCGGACAAGGAAAAGTAACAAAAGGCAATGACTCTGTAATTTGTCAAAATGGAGTTATGGTTCTTGTGTACTGCACTTCCTCTCAATGTGCTTTGACCATTAAAGTTATATTGAATTTCAACCATAAGTCATTATGTACAATGTATAACTGTTTTGTGGGCAATGCTCCCGTTTATCTAACAGAACTGTTACACAAGCCTGTCATAAAAATACCAAATCTCAGATCTGTTGATAATATGGATTATTGTTTTGCTGTCCCCTTTAACAAAAGGAAAACATTTAACGACAGAAGTTTTAGTACCGTTGGTCCAACTCTCTGGAATAAATTGCCTCTGTATATAAGACAGTCTTCGACTTTGGACATGTTCAAGAAAAATGTCAAAACCTTTTATTTTAGAGATTTTTACGCATTGTTTTAAAATTGTGATTGGGCTGTAAACTGATCGAGATGTGGAAATGTGTTTAAAATTTTACTGAAATAACCATTAATTTTTATTTTCTTTTAAATTATTGTTTATTATTATTTTTTTATAACTTTTCTTTTTTTTAAGTTTTTAATACTTTATATTTTACACGGCTGATATCTTTAACTTATTTTCTTGTAGTTCATTTGAAATGCATATGTGTTTTTTATCTATATGTACACACTTTTATTATCCTTGTGTACAACGCCATTGATTATGTATATAGAAATAGGTGTTTAATTAAATAAAACAGTTTCAGTTTCAGTTTCATAAGTCTTCCAAGTTATTGTCCGGACAAAAGAAAGCAATGGAAAAGTAACAAAGGGCAATAACTCTGTAATGATTTTAGATAGAGTTATGGTTCTTGTGCACTGCACTTTCCCTTACTGTGCTTGACCATTGTATGAAGTTGTTTTGAATTCCAACCAGTAGTTTTGCTCCGGACAAGGAAAAGTAACAAAGGGCAATAACTCTGTAATTTATGAAGATGGATTTATGATTCTTGTCGCAATGTGCTTGACCATTGTACAAAGTTGTATTGAATTCCAGTCATTAGTCTTCAAGTTATGCTCCGGACAAGGAAAATGCAACGGACCGCTGGACCGACCGACCGACCGACCACCGGGTGACTCCTACGTACCCCCAAACTTCGTTTCGGGGGTATAAAAAAAACAAATGAACTTTTTTGTAATTAACTCATCAAAAGCAGTAGCACTGAAAGGAGCAGAATGTCACTATGTCACTGGATTTTTTTATTTTTTTTTTTAAAGACTGGAAAATGTTTGGTCGCTCGTGAGCATTAATCACAAGTTTACAAATACACGAATTGCAGACGCTGTTGGGTTGAATCTCTATACATGAGGGATAATGAAAACGTGCAACATTCCCCACGCCCCTAGCATACTCAATTTTCAACTCTTTAAGTGCTGAAATCAATTATCCCGAAGGACCAGAAAGATATAACAACACTGAAGGAAAGTTCTTACCACGGTTTATGAAAAACAGGCTATATGTACAAACTTTATCAAAGCAATGCTGCAACATTTTGCGCTTTCGGATGTTCTTCGGGGTCTTGTTTTTGCTATTTTAACTAAGAACACGAGACATATAGAGGATACTGAATGTGTGTAGATTTATTACTTATATTATTGAAAAAGTTGATTATAATCATTTTATGCGAACCGTTGGCAACGAGGTCATTCAATATCATATTCTATTTATTTCATATCCAAAAACGAAACGGTTTACTGTTACAATGAGTCCTATTTCATAGACGCGCTTACTGTGAAACGCTTACTTTAGAGCGCTTTTCCGCTATGTAACGCATATGACGTCACCTCAAATGTTTTACATAAGTCTAATATAAGTGTAATATCGTTTTTATTAACTAACTTTATTACACATTTTCAAATAAATCATATTTGCTGAAAATAAAAAAGTCCTATTATGTTACTCAAACTATATTGTTTCACGGCATATTCATAGGAAACATGTCAGCAACAGAGCACTCATACTCTGAAAAGGCAAAATGGTTAGTTTAGTTTTCAGATATACATATAATTTAAAGCATAACATATACTTAAAACTCACTGAAATGTTTTAAACACAGTTCTTCTTTCATTTATTTTCTAAATGTAAAACGGTAGATGCCAAACATACATATTTGAACATTGCAAAAATGAACATAATTAACCGGACTGTTAAAAATGAACATAATTAACAGGACTGTTACTAAAGTGTCAATTATTAGAATTACGGAACGGAAAAGAAAATGGACGAGTGACAAATACATTCATTTTGCTTTTTCTCTTGCATTTGCAATTATTGTATTGATTTGAAAAATGAATACAACAGTGACTTCTAATTTTCAGAAGTTTTAAGCAGAAAATTTAACCGTTACATATATTTAAGCAATATCATAAGATTCATTAAAATGTATACAGTAACCTATGGCTTACAATCATTAAATTAATAATTTTATTGTCAATAAGTAAACTCCTCTCATTTCCCCCAATTGAAAAAAAAAAAATTATTTTGATTTACTACGCCATAAAGAGTTCTGTAAAATATAACTTGCATGCTGGCTTAAAATGTGTACTATAATGTTACATTATACACGTTTCGTGATTTTTGAATATGGGAACAGAAAGCTTTAAAGCAAAAATTAAAGAATCGGTACTTAGTAGTTTGTTTATTTTAAAATTTCTTCTTTACCAACACATATCCGAATTGTTTTTAACACAAAACTTTGATCTAATAACATGAAATTTTACGTTTGACAACGGATAAAATAAAAAAGAAAACTATAGTTAAGGTATTAGGACCCTAATGGGCACTATCAGGAACTAAAGAATTGACATCATAGGTCAGATGTATACCTTAAAGTACACCTGTATGCAAAATTTAAACAAAGTTTACCGTACGGAAATAAAGTTATGGCCACTTTTCTGAACTCAAGCTAGGATGTTATGAGGGCCCTTTTTTAGAAATGAGGAACCTTTAAATAATCCGCAATAACATTCTAATGAAAAATGTTTTCCCATGAATTTTTGGTAAGAAACAAATAGTACCATTTAGCTAACAATCCACATAAGCAAAATTATGGTTTCTACTTAAAATTTATGAAATCTGTATAAAAATGTTACCCTACCCCACCCATTTTTACCACATGTCTGACCATTTTTCTACTTAGGGAGCCTAATTCAAAACATTCTTAAAATTTACCCAAATGAGTGCCTGTTTTCAAAGTTTCCCTAAATTTTTAAAAAAAGTATATTGGTTGATCTTGTAAAATATGAAATACTTTTACCGTCTAGTTTTGATTATATTACACTTTGAAAATATCAGGTTCCATATTTATTACTAGATTTAGCATAATTTAGCCAATAAATATAAATTAAAAATTAAAAATTAAACACTTTTTTCTTTCCATATGGGACATGAGAGATACATAAATAATGTTAAAAGAAAAAAAGAAAGAAAAAAAAGTTGACCCTTCTGGGGATTGAACCCATGGCCCTCATTTTCAATGGAGTTAACAGTAATTCTAGCCTATTTGAATACTCTTCAAAGCGGAGGTAATGCATTAGGGTGCTAATACCTTAAAATAAGGTTTGTCTGACTTATGTATAAGTAGTCTGCCAATGAAATTGTCTATGGTTCCAATAAGACCAACCACACGCGTACATTCAATTATTTATTATTCGTAATGATTTCGATTTTTTTATTGAAATTGTCTGAAATAAAAAAAAAACAAATCGAATTCAAGGTCATCTAAAAAAACAATTAGGGCGTTGACCCTAATTTCTTTTCATTAAATGTCTCTGTTATCATAATATGCTAAAGTTTAATATATGTTAAATGTCTTTATACACGCTAAAAAGGTCAACATAATACATGTATACTACATTTAAACGTATGTTGTATTCGACGCAGGAATTATTTAACGAGTTATTGAAAAAAAGAATTCTTACATTAATGATTTTTTTTCACAAGTCACTATGAAAAATTACATGATATTTATGTCCAAAAGCAAAATTAATTTGTACAGGATATTGGTAATCTTTCTAAAATGATTGATGGTTAGGATAATTGTATACCTTATTATGAAGCATTTTCTTATTCCTGACACAAATAAATCGATTTACACAATTTTCATAGAAATAATTATCATACTTTTAAAACATATATGGTTGATTTTTAGATGCATGCATATGTAACTAGTTATCTGTCTTTTACTTTTAATTACATGGCAAATTTACAAATACAGCAATTTCGGCTTAAGTATGTTTCAATAAATCTTTTAATGCATGTCCTAATGAAATATTGCTCTAAGTAATCAATTTAATAAAATTTATGCAAGCCTCTTCTATACATTTTGGTCAACAAAAAGCAACAACAAACATAAAATAATCTCTTTTGACCCAAACATAAAAAGCGATGCAACCATTTCCGCTCAAATCGGGCACAGAATCGCCCAGAATAATCATTTTTCAATTTGATTAAGAGCATATTACTTAATTATCTTTTGCAGATTACTTCATGTAAAGTCCCTCACTTGATCAATGTTAGAATTTCAAATGTTATGGCTCTAGTCTTTTGGGGCTTTTATGAAGCTCCGTAAAAGTGTATCTTATCTCATTAAGTTTGTTCAATTCAAATTAAGACAACGTCTCTGGTACGTGTAATATATATAAATGTTAAAAAAATCAATACTTAAGGTTTAAGTGAAATACAGATTATCAACATCGATCAGGATTAAGATAAAGCAAAATATTTTTCACTGTCTATCAATTTCATCTTAAGTAAAACAGGTATAAACGTTTAAGTAAGATGGGCTAAATACTTGTATTGTGTCAAGACAAATCTAAGATCAATTATGATTGATAAAGTCAGGCACCTCCTCTTCGTTAAATTTTGTAACGCTCTCTATCCAATCATAGAACATGCCAACGTTTGTGTAAACACCGTAGTATTTATCCACATCACATCCTCTGCCCCAAGAAACGACTCCAGTAAGAACCCATCTTGTGCTTGTTGCCATAATTAAGCCGCCCCCACTGTCCCCTCGGCAACTGTCCCCAACTTGACGAATCTTTAATAGGAGAGAAAAAAGAATGGTAAATATAAATATTTAAAAGAAAATCATGTGCAAATGAATGACAAAAAAAAATAATAATAATTTTATTTACTCAAAACGCCCGAACAATGAAAGTTTTTATAATTTCCAGCTTATTTGTGTTTTGAAATGTAATGTTTGTTTACTTGTTAAATTAAATTTAAAAGCAAACATTATCACCAAATTATGTTTAAGCAAAGTGCATTACAAGATTCAGACTCGGAAGTTACATAAACAAACATGGAATAGAGTTTAAGTGCAAAACAAATGTAGGTCTTTGACTTGATGGGTATTGTTTCGTTCCCATGGTTCACTGCGATATTAAGCGTTAAGCGTTAAATGTTTTAACCTGACCCACGTTAGGAAACCTCCAGTTTTTCTTCAAAAGGAGAAAATCTTTGCACCTAGAACTGTTTAGTGTGTTCATTGTGAGGACATTAATACAATATCTGATTAAAAATTCAATAAATAAACAAAAAAAGCTTTGACTGTGTTTCTTTTAAGAAAATAGTTTATTAAAATATATTAATAAATCTTTACTATGGCAGCTTACTTTGGTTAAACATTGAAATACATTTAGCATTTTTGTGCTTATTTTTTTACCTTTTGCAAAGAAATAGAAATATCGACAAATATTGGTTCAAATGCAAGATAATATCAGTACTTGTGTGTGCGTTCGTGCGGGCGGGCGTGCGTTCGTGTGTTTTATTTTATCCGAAATGTTAATGAGTGATTTGAGAAATGATTATAAATACTTTAAAACATTACTAGGCTATCAGATTAAAAACATTACTAGTCCAATACACACTTTACTCTGTCCTATCTATTGTCTTACAATTCCCATTATATTTGAAAGCAAAACAGAAGCCACTCAACGTTAGAGTATGTTAGATGTAATAAAACAAATCCTTTTGAATATATAATACTTACATTACTCCCAGCACAAAACATCGTGTCAGTTAATTCATGACTTTTGTTGCCCATTGATTCAATACATGTTTCTTCGGCCACATACGGAATATATACATCCTATAATATGCAATAGGTTAATGTTGTAAAATGCATTTAACTAATAACTATGAGAAACAAGATGAGCAAGGAAGGGCGACGTTCAATGACTGCAACTACAGCATAAAACATCGTGCCACTGAGTGTATGGTGTTCTTTGCACATTGATTCATGACATGTTTCTACGTTAAAAAATGCATTAAACTAAAAATATGAAAAAAAGGCTTTAACTAAATAAAAATCCTTTTAAAATTCAAATTAAAATAACAAGTTATTCCAGTCATCATTCACTATATTATTTGTTGATATTTTGTAAAATTTCATTTTGACATTGGCACATACAAATAAGAATTGTGCTTCTAGGATGGCTATTGTTTCTGTTTCGTTTTTTTAATGGCTGGAACGGTTTGTTTTGTTTTTCTTTGGTATGAACGCATATGTAATAAGCACTCTGAAAGTTGGATGCTGAGTTCATTGTTATTATTATAAAACGATGTTTATGTTGTTTACTTGATGGAAATAAAAGTTTAAAGTTTGAAGTTTCGGTTCCTGATCGATGTTATCCAATCTTAAACCCGTTCAGCAATTAATTCGTAAACATTTATTTCGCAATTGTTTTTACATGTGCGCACATAAATAACAATGCATATTTATATATATATACACACATACAAACGCATTTCTACCTAAATAACTTACGTTTGTCTGTGTATCACTTATTGAGTAAGTAAAACATAATATTTTTTACATAAAGCTATATATGTTGAAACTATTAAAATGTATCATATTTACAAAAATGTATTTTTAATGCTCATGATAAGATAACAATAAGTTATTTAACTTTTTACATCTTGGAAAAATAATTTCATAACTGATTCTGTGATCAAAAACGTCTTTATTTTTAAAACATGATCAAAGTAACAGCCGTAAACGATAACAGTGTTTACATTTATAAACATCTGGTCTTTGAACTGATTGTAAGGATCACTAAACCACTCTTGTTCTGCTTATATAAATCATTTTAATACGTTAATAAAATCTTATTAAATATAACTTATCAGTGTTCGATAAAACGGACAAAAATTATTTACTCTCTTTGAACTTTAGTATTCATATCTTAAATAACTACCCTCAGTTTCTCGGGCATTTTGCCTCCACGGTTTGTTGCACCGCAGCCAGCGACTTTCCCAATCACGCGGCTAAATGAGCCACTGTTTTCCAGAAACACCCTGTCATTGTATTTCGCCGGTTCAACACATATAGGACGTACAAATTCGTTGTATTCAACCGAACTGTCCAATTCTAGCAATGCTATATCATTATCATAAAGTGCTCTGGATGCGTAATCTGGATGAACAGTAACACTTCGTACTGTTCTTCTTATCCCATCATTCTGAGTTCCTACACAATCTGTTGTACCTGAATTCGTTCAGAAAAAAAAAGAATTTAAAAGATCTTATTGTTTTGTTTTTGTTTTCTTTTTTCGTTTTATTTTTCTTAAATAAAATTTAATCGCTCACAATCATTTAAGATAACGGATTATAATTGTTTTGCAAAGTAAAGGTGAGAAACCTATCAAGTCTGGGGTTACGGTAGAAACATCACAAACGTGAATCAAATTCATTATGAGATACAAATATTTTTTGTTAGTGTTTGAAATGGTTGCTGCATTTTATATGATTTCTGTAGACTGTGCATAGTTGAATGATCAATTAAATATGCAATAGGGTCAACATGTTACTAGATTGCTCACCTGAACACAATAACTACTAAACAAGTACATAATTACTACAATGACAAATGTACTTGGTGTCCAAATATGGTTTACGAGAATCTACATATTGAACATTGAACAAAATTCACATTTTAATTTTATCTTTTATCCTGCTAACATAAATTACACAATTTGAAGCTTAATTATATTTACCAAGTAAAAGTTCTACGTTTCCTGCCTCAAATTGAACATTAAAGAAAGTTTTGAACTGCGTAATACAATGAGCAGCTGTGACAACGAACCTCTGTGAAATCAATGACCCACCACAAAACGCCATTCTCCTAGATGCTCCCTTGAAATATAAATTACATTAAAGTTCTAATGTTTTACATTTTACCTTAAGTTTAAAGTAATGTCATGCGAAGTCTGAAAACAATGCAAATCAAATGTGCATAAATAATGGCATTATAATTCTCTGAAACGAACTCGTATAATATAAAGAATTTTACTGTCCATTTGTTTCATTATAGTTGAAAATTTTCATTCTTTTATCTAAAAAAAAAAAAAAAAACAACGTGAACAAAATTCCATGCAATGATTCATGCGTTGTACTTAAATTTGCAAATAAAATGTTGTAACAATTCATAGTTCAATAAAAATTATTTTACTAACATTATGCCTCAAAAAGAATTCTTTTTTCTCTCTTTAGAAAAATCAAACGTGATATTGAAAACGTTATCATAATGGTTTGAGGGGATGTTGGATGCTTATCACCTGAAGACGGTAGCGCTGAATGTATATATTTGTATTTAAAGTAAACAAAATGTAAACAAAGTAATTATTTGACTTCTATTAAAAATACTAAATCATTATACCTGTAAAAAATTGAAAAGGCAACATGAGCAAAAGATGATTCAGGTAATTGGCAAAACTTTATTGAAACTATAACAGGGTTCCAATAATTATAATAAACTTGAGAAATAACAATAAAAGCATTTCTGAGAGGCATTTCGTATATGGTTTAAGATGTTACATTTACGATCCTTGAAGATCGTTCAGGACATCATTGTTGTTGTGTGTGCATGTTTGTTATATTTTTAGTTCCTTCTTTCTTGGGCTCTTCCAATATTCCTTCTTGAATACAGTAAATCACCTAAGGAAATGGTGCCTGCTTTTTTAAATTTGTCTTTTTTGTTCATACAGAATTTATTTTACTGTAAAATCATTATTATTCGTGGGGCACGAATTTTCGTGGTTTTCGTGGGTAGGTCAATCCACGAATTTAAGATCCGACGAACTTTTATCCCAACAAATACTTCTTACCCTGTCTCTGTTCTATATATTACAAACATGCGTCGGCTCTTTTCCGGCATATTTCGTGAAATGGATGTAAGTACAGACAGATAACCAGGTTAGTGACATATTAAATCCGTTTGCAATATTTAAGAAACTTGAAAGAAAACTCGATTTACTGTCACAAATGTCGCATATACATACTTGATCATTGTAGTCTACTAAGACTTGTGTTAACAAGAATACTTGACATAATCGAGTAAATATGGGAACCCAGACAGTGCAATAATTAGCGCTAATAAAAATTGTCTGTTTGCTCTTATTAATTTAAAAAAAAGACTTTGATATTAATGTCGTAAGCACACAAAACTATAAAAAAAATACGATCGCTAAAACAGATTTATTGTACTTTCCTTTGTCGTTTTTAAATGATCCAGTTTATATGAATTTTAATCGGTATTTGTGCAAATGCTATTCCGTAAACATCAAAGACGCCACCGACTTTTACAAGATCCACATATACTCGTGTTATTTACCGAGAATAATTTATATGCATGTAAATTTACACAGTCGCTGTGACGTTGCGTGTAGTTACTATCAAATATGTTAAGACCAATTCAGTGTGTAAACTTTTAAACTCGCTGGTTAAAACGTGCCAGGTGTCGTATAAATTATGCGATGTTTACATCGGCGAATTACAGGGGCAGTGTGTCCAATGGAGGTGCATATCATGTCACATAAATGTGTTAATTGCAGTCATCTATCGGCAGTAACTGTGCTATATTAGAGTTATGCCCAGAGGCAAGGATTAAATTTATTGACAACCGATGTGTGACAAGTAAAGATATGTACATGTTGTAAGTAAAAATGTTCGGCGATTAAGTTTAAGATTACTTTGCATTAGGTTACTGAAAACTAAAATCCACGAATTTAAGAACCCACGAAAATGCCCGTTTTGATAAAACCACGAAATGTCATGCCCACGAATATAAGTGAATTCGCAGTAGTTCGATTGTGCAGGAAGCTATGAGCTTATAGACACACTTTCGAATCCGTTCCTGGAACCAACCAGTACTGAGCAGTGAGTGTAAAGTTTCTTGCTGAAGGAAACAATGAATTGCCCCTGACGGGATTTACTTTTATTTATTTAAATATGTCTGTTGACGTATTATATGTGATATGCAGGCTTCGTTACCTCTGATTCCCTTTCAAAATTTCTTTTTATTTTTTTCTACCCTTTGTTTTCTCGGTAAGGGCACATGCTTTTTCTTACATGGGGAACATACGTCGCTTTTCATGGAATGGCACGAAATGTTGATAGTGGAGGTTCCATGATGACTGCAGTGTGAACACATTTGTGGATGTTTCAAATTCAAAATGTCACCATATTTAAATGTAAAATTCTGCTTTCCAGTTCCGTCCATAAACAATCAAACAGAAGTTGTGTGATTTTCTGCTTGGACAAACATTATAAATGAATGATAACACTTTACAGATACACATATTAATGGCTAAACCTATATATGACATTTTAATTTACATTTTTTTTGTATTTTGATCTCTTGTAATATAACATAGCTTACGTTCATATTTTACACATTCTTATTAATATATATTATTTTCAATATTAAATAATATAATATATTTTTGCGATAAAAGCGTCTTTTGGTATCGATGATAACGGGGTTACGTTCCATGTCTAAGTCATACGACTTTAATATTCGGATGCAATTGGCTTAAAATATTAACAAGTGCAACTTTGATTTCAGTCTGTTTAACATGCAATTTACATGCAAGAAACATACGATTTCAAATCAACCCTTCTTTCAAATTCCTTATATTTGTATACTAAAGTATTTTTTGTTGTTTATTTGATACTTTCAATAATGTCAACAAGTATCTAATACGTTAAATAGTTGTTTGTAATGTATCATAATTTTTTAATGTCACAATATGGTTTTCAGTTATATATAATTAAAGACTCTTGATAAAAGTCCGTGGCATCAGCACACGACTTTTTATTGACAAAACAGGCAGACATACCAGTAGAGACGTAAGGCATGAACAGTGACAAGACAGGAAGTCTCTTTTAGTTAACCAGAAAGTGTTCATGGAATGAAAAAAGTGTTATGGAATAAGAAAGTGCATCGCGAATGTCGATAATGTTTTTTGGTGTATCTTGTGATGATTTTGGAAAAACGCTGTAATTTTGAAGCAGTGATAAAAAGTTATTTTGTGTGTTTGAAAAAATATGGAACTCAGTAATAAGTGAAATAACTACATGTATATATTGATATTGATTTTTTTATTTACTAATGTTGAAAGTTTACTAATATCGCGATGATACGTTATTAAAGCACTGTATTATTGAAAAAGAAAATATAAATTGTGAAAGTGGTGGCTCGGTACTTGATAATGGAATACAACTCCTGTCTTAGCACCATCGTTTTTCGATAGACGCCTCTTTCATTGTAGACCACAAGGTAACAGTTGTTGCGGTGCTAGTAGTATCACCTTTAGTGCTTCTTTATCATTTTAATCACTTGGTTCAGTTACTATTAACATTGCGTGCATGTGATTTGTGTTGAACTACATAGTATTAGGTTCCAGTCAAATAGTAGCTCGTCGAACCGCTTGTTCGGTTGCCCGTTGTTTCAATATTCGTTACCGTAATGCACACGTGCCGTTGTCAGAAAATCGATAGGTTGTTTGTCTTTTTGTACATGTATTCCTGTTTCCATAGTGGGTACTTGGTCTGTTCAATACATAGTACAGTTGCATTTATACATGCATTTATAGTCAAGCGTATGTGAACTAGGTTTTGCAGGTTATAGTGTTGAGTAATTCCCAGTTTCAAGGGATCTGGCATCCAAAATGTTTATATATTTCTATATTTAATAACATGTCATGCGCATGATTGCTCATACCTGAGCTGACTTATGTAGGTTCACAGCACCTGACGAACATTTTATCGCGGCCAATATTCTGGCATTATCTTAAATGGTATTTAACATTATGATGAAATGTGCCGATTTATAATGTTTTGTATGAATGTGTTGGTGTATGACCTTTCTTTTTAGCATTTGTAATAAAACCTGTTCGTTGAAATGTTGATTGTTTTGCTTCCCAGTCATAAAATAGTATATCGATATACTTACTCCCGTAGATCTGAATGTAACATGCCATGGGTACATTTTGGGATGTGCATCAGAACCTTTTGAAATTCTTGAACTCAACATTGCCTCTTCATGAATTGATATTCCACAATCTGGTAGGAAAACAATTTAATTATTCGAGTTTTTTTTTTTTCAAAATGATCAATTATGTTTGGGATGACGTTTTAGTACATGTATAATTTACCATTTTTAAATAAATTATGAGTAACATAAAAAGAATACTCAAAACTACACTAATTTTCTAATATATATTTTACGTTTTAGAAAATATAAATATAAGTTAAAGTAAATCCTCCAGAAAAAAGCGGAAATGTGATAATTTAGAATCGATCGATAGATCGATTGCCGACATTGAAGCTAAACAAAAGCAACACCACACTTTCGAAGCAGATTCTGGTTTAAATCGTACATATTGACTTTATGATGTTTTATAAGTACATTATATTAAAAGTATGAAAAATTCAATCCCCTTTTCATATCTAAATGGTATTATTTAATGTCAAAATTCAGAAATCGTCTTGAAAATTGCTTTCTGGTTCCAGAAAATCATTATGGGTAAATGTCTTTGAAACGGAAGATGGAAAATCCTAGCTCAGTGAGTATTTTGAACCGTCCAAACAAAAAAGAAATGAAATATTTTGAAGCAAATATGGCTTTCCTTTTCTTGTTTCTTACTACATGCTATTCTGATGACACTTTTGTGTCCCTTCTTGGATTTTTCGTCTACGGTAAGATATATAGAAATAGAATCCCTAAAGAAAGATCAAAATGGCAAAATTGAAAATGTTACAGGCTCCCCATTAATGAGCCTGTCCGTGTTACCTTTCCCCTTTTTTTCTTTTTTTTTGATATTTAATTTATTTTAATTTTAATATTTAAAAACCCGTAACAGTTTAACAAAATGGATCTAAGTTTTACAAAACCTTATAAATTGAAAATGAAAACACGTACAGGAACTGAAAGACTTAACGTCTACCACCTGAAGTTTGCCTTCCTTATAACTATAGCAACCGTTTTCGTCTTCGGCCTCGCACTGGTAAACTCCTGCGTCTTCCATTCCAACGTTTAATATACGTAAGTAATTATTAGCCATTTTCTGTCAAAGATAAAAAAAATTGTTTTGACAAATATGATAATGAA
Organism: Ruditapes philippinarum; assembly: GCF_026571515.1. Classification (NCBI taxonomy): domain Eukaryota; kingdom Metazoa; phylum Mollusca; class Bivalvia; order Venerida; family Veneridae; genus Ruditapes; species Ruditapes philippinarum. The sequence goes on from NW_026856389.1 coordinate 143,767, forward strand.
CTATTTGTATTATGGGTACATTATATCTAACTGTTTTGGATGGAAATATTAAAAACATGGGATAGTCAAGACAAATACCATCATTAAAAACAGGTGTAACTTTAAAAGCATTGCCTCTTTGTAAAGATGAATGTAAGATGAATACAAAGTCTGATTAAAAACGTTTACATTTAAGTGTGAGAAATAAACGATATTTGTTTCGATTTCTAATTTAGTTTTGACTAAGCGAATTGCTAAATAATAATAATAGTAATAATTGACAATTATATGTAGCAAAATCATATTTATTTCGCACCTTATGAGACTAAAACGATGAAATTCCGGCGTTTGCACCATGGTGATAAATCATTATACGGTCCAATATTACCTATTTATCTTAGTTAATATTAGAAACAGCAAGGTTCACTAAGCACCAAAATTGGCCCTATCTTAGATATTGATAAAAACCTAAAGGTGTATAGTACAATGAATTACATTTTCAAAGGCAGGTCTGGTTTCTATGACGTCACAATGGCGTCTTAATAAGAGCATCCTTTTAATTCAATTAAATCCCAAATTTGACGGCAATTTTCATATGACTATGACATTGTGTGTTTAACTACATTTATTCTATAATGATCGCATTTTTTGCTTATATATGGAGTCTAAAATTATATTATAGTTACAATTAGACTCAAACCTACTCAAATGTTGATTTATGACTTGAGTTTGTTTATTATACCAGTACAGTATATTCACAGTATTTGCTTTATCCAGTACATTTAGCTACTTAATCGCTGTAGAACTGTGTTGTTTGTCTTGAGAAGAGGTTCAAGGAAACTGCAGATTTTGTTCTTGATTTTTTAACCAGACTAAACATGAAACTTGAGAAAATGGTTTCTTCCTTTAGCAACAGAGATATTTTTACAAAAACAATTAGATCAAATCTTGATTTTGTGTTGATGTATGTAAGTATTTCATATATGGCATGTATTGAGGGAAACATAAAATCAAACCCAGGTCAAATAAGTGTCATAAAAGCTGATCAATCTGAAAGATATTTTCTTTGCCCTGGAAAATTTCTCCGATTTTTTTTACTCAAAACAATATAATATCCGGTGTACGGTCCAATAACGTCACAATAATGATATAAAATATCCGTCATATTTAAAAAGATGGTGATGCAGCATTGAAACAATTTAGTAACGCAATAGTTGTTACATGGTATTATTCACTAGTAAGATGTTGAAATTGTATATATAGTTGTATCGATTAAATATTTAAATATATTCGTTAGAGCATGCACTCGGAATTCCTTACGTGGGGAGGAGAGAGACGGACACTCGCACTTTTGGATTTAAAGTGGTTATCCATAGAACAATGAGCCATTTAGTCATAAAGACACATAAAAGTTCATGAATATGAATAAATTGCTTCAAAAAAATTTACTACAACAGTATCCACATAAAACCATATGTAAGCACTGTGGAACAGACAGTGTTAATGTGCTAGATAAGCAAATTACTTTTGGTGATTTGGAATAATTAAGAAATTAAAGAAGAATAAAGCCTTTGGCATTGATAATTTGATAAACGAATATTTTTTAAAATTCAATGATATATACACTCTCTTCTCATTTAGTTGATATGCTATTCGAAATGCCAGATATTATCCAGTTGAATGGTCATGTGGAGTAATCGTGCCTATTTATGAAAAGAACGATCCGTGTGACGTGCGTATCTATAGAGGCATTTGTTTATCGAAAAGATACAGGAATATTTAAGCGGCTAAGAAATTGGTCAGAACCATATTGCGTTATTTGTGACGCGCAATTCGGCTTTCGCTCGTGACATTAAACAATTTATGGCGTACTTGTTTATATGCTATTGTACACAGACTTTTAAATGAAAATAATCGTTTGTATAGCTATATGGTTGATATCAAAAAAGCACTTAACAAGATTTAATCCTTTGATATTATACATTCCTAAGACCTTTACCTGCCAATGTTTCTTGATTTACTACAAATGTACCCGTGTAATTAAAAACTGTCCTAAGATAATTGAAATGATCAACAATTTATATTTCCTCGTTATTTCAAGTCCAACATTCATCATGCTTAATAGGGCCTCTTCTCTATAAACAATAATTTTCGTCTTCAAAGTATTCACTTCAAGACCAAATTTATTACAATATGTATAAAGTAAGTTAATGCTATTTTGTAGGTCGCTGACTGTATAGCCCTAAATAACCACGACGTCTGCAGATAACAATAGTTTGAACGTTATATGATCTAGTGATTAGCAAAAAAAAGTTTACGGTTAGAGAAAATCAAAGGGGACATAACATATCATTGTTTAAAGTCTACAGCACATGCGAAGAATTCCAGTTATGAATTACAACTTTCAACACAAACTTTAATAAGTCAATACATATCCTTTACTATTCTAAATAATTTTTCATCAATGCCTAATTTATACAAATATAAGCCAAAGGCCATTAGATAAACGCTTAAACATAGGGTTTTTTTTGGCAGTTTTTGACGCCTTTGTTACAGCTACTCTCATTTATTAGTTTGAAATTTGCGGTTTTGGTAAATCGAAAGAAATTGAACGTATCCATTTAAACTTTTGAAATCTCTTTAGAATGTTGAAACACATTGTAGTAATAATTAAAATAATTGATGTTTATGGAGAAAATTGGGCGTTACGCATTATATATAAATAAATGTGTGCGAATTATCAAATTATTAAATGTACAGTTAATAGAACAAACTGGGCATATCAGTTCAATATCTTTTAGATTGTTATGGTTTTCCATATGTTTGGAACGATCCATTCTGTGTTGACTTAAATAAGTTCCATCTAGTTTTTTAAAGAAAGAGTAATAGATATTCTTAAACAGACCGGCACAAACAGCTACGGGGATGCGGAACATTGGATATATACAAACATTATAAAACTTCATTGGGGTTTGAAATTTATTTAGATATATATCCATTTGATTTTATAAACGTTCTGACTAAGCTTAAACTATCATCATTGAAACCGGTCCATACGCTACGTATAGAGTAGATAAAATGTGCGATATTGTATATTCTACAGCAATAGGGATGTTGAAAACGAATATCATTTTGTCATGTATGTTCAGTATACGCTGATATAAGGAAACAATTCATAAAAGAAACTCCACTGAGGTCTAATAGCCTAAAATAATACACTTTGATTTTTTTCTTAAATCACTTGGTACACTTAAATTTGAATCCAAGCAATAGATGATATATGAAAATACACAGTATTAAATTGAGTATCGATTTCTATGCGATTTTTGGCCGATTTAAGTGAAAAGCGTTGCAACGGTTTTCAATTTTTGGACCAATTTGCACAATTATATTGATTATTTCTGAGAAATTGAGTGAGCGAATAACTTGAAATTTTGTACATGAGTTATTGTACTAGACATACGTCTGGTACTTACGGTACCTGCACGTTAAAAACCTCAGTAGAGTCTCATTTAAAGCATATTTTATGGAAGGCAAAATGTAATGAAGTTTATAGAGTTTTTTGAAATGTGATAATTGTGTTACTGTTGTAAATCTGGCAAAATTCAAATATAACGCATTTAAGTTAAGAAAGTAGCAAATTTGAAACACCAAACTTGTCTTATTTACTGGAAAATGTTAATTGCAGATTCATTTTGCTTGAATTATCTGTATCTATTTTTGTGATAAAAATGCAATTATTGTTTGAACTTTATTTGATCACTTGACAAATATATGTTTGTGTATATATGTAAAATGTATGACAAAAAACTGTACTGTTTACGTCAATAAAATTTTCTGTCTCTCAGTCTGTTAAAAAAAAATGTAAATACAAGTGACGCTTTCCAATTAAATGTCAAGATTAATTTATTTGCTTTTGACTTTCAATAAGTATACACAACTGCAATTTAATTGTAACTCATTTCGTATATTTTTCCATCTATTAAAGATTGAGGATCATTGAGCTAGTCAATTCGAAAAACATAGGAAATTATTAAATGTTTAATGATTGCAAACGTATAGCAATATATACAAAATTGAATATTTTTTTTTTCAAGCAAAAAAAAAATATGTGAACATACCTTGATTCTATCATCCTTATCATAATCAATGTAAACTCCATCTTTCTTCCATCTAACTGCTTTGGCCCGATGGTCCACGCGGCATATAAGTAAAGCCATTTCGTTTATTTTTTTGCTCTCTGACTGAGGTCCAGGGAATATTCCTTGTAAATTTGAATATGCCAAACAATGTCAAAAACAACCAAACAACCAAAAATTACTACATTGGACTATCTTAACTTATAAACGTCACAATAATTTAAACAGATCATGTATTAGAATGGGATATAAGAACAGTGTATTATTTATTAAACAACAGTCTACAGGTATCTATATGAAAAGAGACCATATTGCTTTAGCAACCATTCAAATTACATTTAATGAAAACTTTAAGCAATCAGATAAAAAGGGAAAGAGGCCTTAAAGAACGCCTAAAACGGCATAATTGAAAATGTAGCAGGCTCGGTTTGACTGTTCCTAGACCATAGTGGAAAGTGCCACCGCAATCGCTCCTAACACCTGCTTAAATGTACGTTTGTAAAATGTCTTTTCCGGTTGCAAAATATTAGATTAAAGCGATTCGATAAAATGATAATATTCTCCACCTAGTCGGCCAGTTAAATTTAATTCTACCGCTGAATATTAAATTTATAATGTATAAAACAATAAGGATATTAATTTCACAACTTTGGTTTTTGGTCTATGTCATGGTGCAATGTATGTTTACACGCAAATGTTATTTTTTTATACATTTTGATAGTGTCTTTGCAATTGGTAAATTTTATTGAAAAACGACAAAAATCACATTTGTTGCTGGTTGCTTATAAAACTACTGTTAATAATTTTTCGATAAATTTCCATTTATATTTTTTAATTTGTAATAAATGTAATCATTTGTTGCGTTGCTAATGTTTTGTACTTACTGACGTTACAATTCTCTGCAATCCTATACTCAAATGTGTGTTCCGCTGTTCCACCAGAGGTTGTCGCAAAACATGAATATTGTCCCTCCAAACTGTCCGAAAAGTCATCAATCTTAAACATTAACACAGTGAAGTTGAAAATATATGATTTGGGAATCTGGACAAAACTGACTCATCTCCGGTTCATGTGGTCGATTCTCAGTACCATAAACCAAATGCTACTACTGTATGCAGTTCAATTTTGATAAACTATATTTTGAGATATAACTTTCTTAAAATACTAATTTTCATCCCTGCTTGTACGACATCAAAAATGATCATTGTTATCCAAATACATGTACAATCTGACTTTCGTTAGGTATAGTTTACTGGAAAAATCAAGTTCTGCGGAACGAGTTTTGACCATCCAATATCAGATAGGAATGCACTGAGGATTTTACTTATTATTAAAATTGAAGGTGGCTTTTAGCTCTATATCATTTTCTGTAAAATTAAAATCCTAATCATCTCATTCCCGTCAACACTCAAAAGGATTTACTATAAATCATTTTGATATTTAGAATTTTATAAACTGTAAATCTTAATATTATATGTACGCAAATGAGAAAAAGATGGGCTTTTTATCACTAAGAATGAATTAATATTGATATAATAGAAATAAATACAGTAACCTGTCTGTAAACTACGGTGGCATAGAGGTGACATTTGCAGTTTTATTTTATCTCGTGGCCACGACTTATTATCTTGAGGCCTCAAGATATTATCTCGTGACCACGACTTATTATCTTGTGGCCTCAAGATATTATCTCGTGGCCACGAGTTATTATCTTGTGGCCACGACTTATTATCTCGTGGCCACGACTTATTATCTTGTGACCTCAAGATATTATCTCGTGGCCACGACTTATTATCTTGTGGCCACGACTTATTATCTCGTGGCCTCAAGATATTATTTCGTGGCCACGACTTATTATCTCGTGGCCACAAGTTATTATCTTGTGGCCTCAAGATATCATCTTGTGGCCTCAAGATATTATCTCGTGGCCACGAGTTATTATCTTGTGGCCACGACTTATCATCTCGTGGCCACGACTTTATTATATTGAGGCCACGACTTATTATCTCGTGGCCACGAGTTATTATCTGTGGCCACGACTTATTTCAGCCAATGAAAATGATCGTTTCATCTTGAACAAAAGTTAATATCAATAAGACTTATATCACACTGGCCACAGCTTTCACAAGAGGCGGCGGGTCAAACGCTGCGGCGGTGAAGAAAGGGAACGTTTTATAATTATTCTTCCTTCTTTTTTTGTATGGTCAGGTGTTTTCTTTCATTCTTTTTTAAAGATATACTTTGCTTAAATTTATTATTAGAAAATATTGATAATTGTTATATAGTCCCTTTGTACATGTAAACATAAAATAGAACATGTTATGACTTCACAGATAGTAGATATGTTATGTTTAAAATTCTACACAGTATTAGGTTTCACCATGAATATTATGGGTGTCATTTTTTAAGTAAAGATTACTTGACCTGTTATAGGGAACGCAGCTTCCTGTACATAGTTTATTGATTTCTTATTTCAAAGTTAGACGCATTAAGTTAGAATATCATAGATTTTTAAAAAAAAATGGTGTGATTTTAATTTTCAAGGATGAGCACCGGTATATCTAATTTAATTGAGATTTAAATTAAGAATATATGCGGTTGATGTTGATGTTTTAAGGTCGTTCATTTGAAATAACTTGCCCCTTTTCCTGTTGAATTCAAATCCCATTAAAGACTTTGTATCTAGATAGTTATTATTGAAGATAATACTACAATGTCAACAAATGATAAATGACTAACTTTGACGGGTTTCTGAATCTTTTTCTTTTTTTTATTATAAAACTGACATATACAAGTTTCAAAGACATATATCAAATTCTTTTAAGATCTCCTCTTTGATTGCTACTGCTACTGCTGTGCTATTGCTACTGCCCAATTTCAACGTTTTTAATTTTGCTACTGCTACTGGTCTGTGCTACTGTTACTGCCAAACTTCATGTTTTATAATTTTGTTACTGTACTACTCAATGCTACTGCTAAAACTTCCTACGTGATGACCACTTATAAAAGTAAGTCTATTTTATGAAAAACTGCATCTACAGAAACTTGATCTTAAACGTTAGGACCATAAGATAGAATACAGAGGGCCAATTAGTGATGACAAAGACTCTACTCAGGTGGACCGTGTTAATGTGTCGATACAGTTCATAGTGAAAAACTAGCTGATTAGCCCTTACTGAAATTCAGCACATCTTCTGGCAAAAAAAAACGTGAACTTAAGTGAATATATGGTGGTGATTGACACGCACCTCCTGTGATGCTATTGCCAGTGTGATATTAAATTTTGTTCAAGATGAAACGACCCATTTTCATTGGCGTTATAAATAAGTCGTGGCCACAAGATAATAACTCGTGGCCACGAGAAAAATAAGTCGTGGCCACAAGATAATAACTCGTGGCCACGAATAATAAGTCGTGGCCTCAATATATTAAGTTCGTGGCCACGAGAATGATTAAGTCGTGGCCACAAGATAATAACTCGTGGCCACGAGATAATATCTTGAGGCACAAGATAATAAAACTCGTGGCCACGAGATAATAAGTCGTGGCCACGAGATAATATCTTGAGGCCACAAGATAATAAGTCGTGGCCACGAGATAATAAGTCGTGGCCACAAGATAATAACTCGTGGCCACGAGATAATATATTGAGGCCACAAGATAATAAGTCGTGGCCACGAGATAATAAGTCGTGGCAACGAGATAATATCTTGAGGCCTCAAGATAATAAGTCGTGGCCACGAGATAAAATAAAACTGCAAATGTCATCTCTATGCCACCGTAGTAAACAAATTCTCATAATTCAATTTTTCAATGCTAGAAAATTCATGACGCACCTGTAATACTCCACCTGGATGAGTTCCAAATCCTGCCTTTTTACTGTACGGCTCTATCAAAATTCCTTGTAATGACCTAGAAATTATAATTGATATATAAATCATTTTTTTATTTTTCATCTTTTAACTATCAACATTAAAACGTCATGTTTATTTAAATTCACCTTTACTGATATACCTTATGTTATTAAAAATAGATTTTTATGTATTATTTATTTATTTATTTACTTATTTATGGGCAACTTTCCAAAATTTCGAAAACTTATGGAACACTTTTCAAAATGTATAAGAACTTATGGGCAAGTGTTCGGAAACGTACATTATCACTAACCAGATAGAAAAATCCGTAAATGTTTATAAAATAGCGGTGTTTGTAAATCTTATCCCACATGGGCTTATCTCACACTCATCGTGCAGCACTTCTAACAAGAGGGCCATGATGGCCCTGAGGTCGCTCACCTGTATATAGGCCCCCGGAGAAGGGCCAGTTTAAACCCCAGGGCTTTTATTTGAACAAACTTGGTAGACACTCATTAGAAGATGTTTCACAATGTTAAGCTTTTACTACACACATGTAATGAAAAACAATGATCTCATCCCCCCCCCCCCGGCAGGGCCAATTTTCACCCAAGGGCTTTTATTTGAACAGACTTGGTAGTCATCCATAAGAAGATATTTCATGCTAAACATCTAAGCTCTAGTTAATTGGGTTTTTTAAAAGAAGATTTTTAAGTTTTTACTACACACATATAGTTAAAAACAGTGACACCCCTGGGGCGGGGCCAGTTTTGACCCAGGGGCTTTTATTTGAACAAACTTTGTAGACACTTATTAGAAGATATTTCAAGCTTAATATCTAACTCTTGCTATTTGGGTTTTTTCAAAGAAGACTTTTTAAGTTTTTACTATATGCATATATAGGGAAAATCAAGACCCCCCCCCCCCCCGGGCGGGGCCAATTTTGACCACAGGACTATTATTTGAACAAACTTTGTAGACACTCACTAGAAGATGTTTCATGCTTAATATCTAAACTCTAGCTATTTGTGTTTTTTCAAAGAAGATTATTTAAGTTTTTGCTATACACATATAAGGAAAATCAATGACCCCCTGGGGCGGGGCCAATTTTGACCCCAGGGCTTTTATTCGAACAAACTAACTAGACACACATTAGAAGATGTTTCCTGCTGAATATCTTAGCTCTAGCTCTTTGAGTTCTTTTAAAGAAGATTTTGTAAGTTTTTACTATATGCATATAGGGAAAATCAATGACCCCCTGGAGCGGGACCAATTTTGACCCCAGAGCTTTTATTTGAACAAACTTGGTACAGACTCATTAGAAGATGTTTCATGCTGAATATTTAGCTCTAACTCTTTGGGTCCTTTAAAAGAAGAATTTTTAAGTTTTTACTATATGCATATAGGGAAAATCAATGATCCCCTGGGGCGGGGCCAATTTTGACCCCAGGGCTTTTATTTGAACAAACTTGGTACACCCCCCTGGGGCGGGGCCAATTTTGACCCCAGGGCTTTTATTTGAACAAACTTGGTACATACTCATTAGAAGATGTTTCATGCTGAATATCTTAGCTCTAGCTCTTTGGGTTCTTTAAAAGAAGAATTTTTAAGTTTTTACTATATGCATATAGGGAAAATCAATGACCCCCTGGGGCGGGGCCAATTTTGACCCCAGGGATTTTTTTTGAACAAACTTGGTAGACACTCACTAGAAGATGTTCCATGCCAAATATCTAAGCTCTAGCTCTTAGGGTTTTTTAAAAGAAGATATTTAAAGTTTTTTCTTTCGGTTGCCATGGCAACCAGAGTTCTGCATGGAATTAAATTCTTTGAACAATTTTTAAAGGTGACCACCAAAGGAACATTCCTGTGAAGTTTGGATGCAATTGGCATAGTGGTTTATGAGGAGATGTCATTTAAAGTAAAAGTTTACGGACGGACGGACGACGGACGGACGACGGACGGACGCCGGACGAAAAGCGATCACAAAAGCTCACCCTGTCACTTTGTGACAGGTGAGCTAAAAACGTATTCCTACACATACGCGATTCACTCCTATTTTAACAAAAATGAAACGTCAAAATGTATTAAAAATATGTGAGCTCTTCTATTAAATTGTCCGCGGAATCCAAATATATCACACTGCAATGAGTCCTTCTCTACCTAGGTCCGCCCTTTTCAATATTGATCTGTTACTAAAACTAGCAAACTTTAAAATATCGAAAAATTCTTCGTAAAAATCGGATATTATGACACTCTGCCTGAAAAACAACCATGTTTTCTGTTTTGAAAACGATGCTTCTTGATGACGATCTCATGTTGATATATTTCAATTGAATATTCGGCTAAAATAACCGAATAAGTAGAACAATCTTTACAAAGGGTAAACGCTTTTTGGTAACCGTTGAAGTATGACACTTATATCATGACACTTTCTGACTTTAATATTGATGTGTTTTATCACGATAACATTGCTTTTTGATGAGGGCTTTATACCTGGGTAATATGTGACATAATTCATTGGATGTTTTCTATATTGAAAAGTATACAAGTATCAAACACGAATTGTAAAAAAAATGTTGGTTAATTTATACAAAAGATGAATTAAACTCTTTTAACTGTGTAAAATAGAGAAAATTAGAATCCCTTAAGAAAACCCAAAATAGGGAAAATAATAATCCCTAAAGAAAGCCCTACATGGCAAAATTAAAAATGTTGCAGGCTCGGTTTGATTGAGCCTGTTAATGGATTGTACTGTCAAGTGCAAACTACCGCCCACGCCCCCCCCCCTAGCACCGGCTTAAGCAGAATTCAACATTTAACATGAACTGGTACAATTTGGAATTTAGAAACATCAGTAGATGTGTTCATATGGCGTATAAAAAATAACTGTGCCCTTAAAGAGAAAATGATGGGAGGAAAAGAATAAAATGGAATTTTGAAAGGGGATCAGAGGTTATGAAGCCTGCTGATCACAGATAAAACGTCAAAAGACAAATTTAAAAAGCAGGTCACATATCCTAAGGGTGATTCAACAGTATTCAAGTGAGGAATACTGGAACCAGCCAACAAGAAAATTGCCGAAAAGAATAAAATAAATTACAAGCACAACAAAAATGTCGTGCTGAACGATGTTTAAGGATCGAAACTATAACATCTCTGATTGAATGTACGGGGCGACTTTTCACAGCCTCCACACGGTACAAACAACACTGAAGCCAGCTTGTGCTTCATCCATTTTATCATTTTCCTAAAAAACAAGAATAAAAATCATTAAGGCAAAAGCAACGTTCACAGGACGCATATATATATCGTGAGAACTTGAGAACAAATGGGCCAAGATGGCCCTAGATCGCCCACCTGACCAATCAAACCCATCCGAGCAATTACCTTGACAAGCACCCTGACCAAGTTTCATGACAGTTGAGTCAAAAATCTGACCAATAGACTGTTATCAAGGTTTTTCCATATATGGGCAGTGTAACCTAGTTTTGGAACCCAGGTGACCCATATCAAAACTTGGCCTAGAAATCATCAAAACAAATTTTAAGACCAATTTCAAGGATATTTGGATCAAAACAGTGGCCACTAGTTTGTTAACAAGATTTTTTCTATTTTTAGCTCCTGTGATATAGTTTTTCATCCGAGATTACCCATTTTCGAACTCCAAATAATAACGTAGGGTAGCTTCCTTACCAAGCCTGATGTCAATTGAGTCGAAAATGTTATCACTAAAGTGTTCACAAGGTTTTTCTATAATTGGGCGGTGTGACCTAATTTTTGATCCCAGATGACCCATATTCGAACTTGACCTAGAAATCATCAACACATACTTTCAGACCAATTTCCAGGATACTTGGATCAAATCAGTAGCCCTAGAGTGTCGACAAGATTTTTCTATTTTTAGCTCCAGTGACCTAGTTTTTTTTATCCGAGATGACCCATGTTCGAATCATCCGAACAATTACATAGACAAGCATCCTGACCAAGTCTGATGACAATTGAGTCGAAAATGTGACCACTAGAGTGTTAACAAGGTTTTTTCATATTTGAGCGGTGTGACCTAATTTTTGACCCCAGGTTACCTATATTTGAACTTGAACTAAAAAAAACGACCTTTCAGACCAATTTTCATGATATTTGGATCAAAACAGTAGCAACTAGAATGTTAACAAAAAAATCTATTTTTAGCTTCAGTTACCTATTTTTTTATCCGAGATGACCCATGTTCGAACTCTTTCGAACAATTACCTAGACGAGCATTCTGACCAAGTTTGATGATGATCGAGTAAAAATGGGACCACTAGAGTGTTAACAAGGTTTTTCCATATTGGGGCTGTGTGGCCTAGTTTTGACCCTAGGTGACCCATATTCGAACTTGGACCAATAAATCAAAACAAACTTTCAGACCAATTTCTAGGATATTTTGATCAGAACAGTAGCCACTAGAATATAAACAAGATTTTTCTATTTTAGTTCATGTGACCTAGTTTTCATCCGAGATGACCCATGTTAAAGCTCATCCGAGCTATTACCTAGACAAACACCCTGACAAGGTTTGATGATGATTGAGGCAAAAATGTGACCGGAAGTATGTTAACGAACAACTTTGGACGGACGACAGGTATTAAACGATCCAAAAAGCTCACACTGACTGCAAGCTCAGGTGAGCTAAAAATCCAACTTTCCGATTAAGGTTAAACTCATACGGACTGTTCAATTACTATATAAAAACGAGTTAACGTTTGTTATAGTATAATTGTGATTTGTTTGTTTCTTTAATTTTACGCCGTTTCCCAACAGTATTTCAGTCATATAGGCGGGTAGTTTTCTAACCATCGTTCCTGAAATAGTACAATTGTGAATGTTTAACAAATCTAACATATTAACATAACCGATCCAGGCGATTTCTAGGGCGTTAATTTGTTTATGACAGATAATACCGTATTTTCTGTTACGTCCTCGTTCAGCACATCGTTTTCGGACAATTTTCATCCATCCGATAAAATCATCAGTGTTGCTTGGCAACTGAGAAAAATTATTATACCAGTCTTATCATGAAATATCACTTCTTCTACTAGTATTAAAAGTACTTTTTGGGGGCATTTCTTATGAAAATATCGGTTTGATTAACAATTTTTTTTATTAAGATATAAATTTGCGTTTAGCTTGTACATACGCCTCAAGATTTTCTATTTCATTATAAGCCCTAAGCTTCCTTGAAAACTTGCATTTTGCTATTCTCAAATGCGTTGTTGTATGGGAAAGAAAACGCAGAACTAACCATCTACATAAGAGTACAACGCTGTACAACTCTCAATATCGAACTCCAACTGGACTTTTAAAATCAGTATATATATATATATGACAACTTCCCACATAAAATGTCAACAAAGCGTGTTACAAAATGCGTTAGTTATAATGAGTTATAAATAGAAACTATTTAATCATATCTGACATTTGACAGGTATATCTGAGGCTGATTCACATATTGTCAAATAACAAATATAAATCATATCATGTTTAATGTTCCAATTATGAAATGAAAACATGTATCTGTTCAAAACTGTATTCGTCATTCATTTGAATGATTTAAAATATGTACGACTGATTAATCTAAAAATGCATAATACAACACAACTCTCGTCCAACAAAGAGGATGGAGATTATTTATGACGAATTGAATATTTGGATCTGAGACCCAAATCGATTGCATACGATTTAAAAGACTCATTAACAAAGAACAAGAGGGCCATGATTGCCCTGAAATCGCACACCTGTATATAGGCCCCTGGGCCAAAGCCAATTTTAAACCAGGGGCTTTTATTTTTTATTTGAACAAACTTGGTAGACACCCATTAGAAGATGATTCATGATAAATATCTAAGTTGTAGCTATTTGGGTTTTTATAAGAAGTTATATTAAGTTTTTTACTATATGCATATAGGGAAAAATAATGACCCCCCCCCCCCCCCTGGGAGGGGCCAATTTTGGCCCAGAGCTTTTATTTGAACAATCTCGGTAGACACTCACTAGAAGATATTTCATGCTTAGTATCTAAATTCTAGCTCTTTGGTTTTTTTATAAGAGGATTTTTTAAGTTTTTACTATACACATATAAGGAAAATCAATGACCCCTGGGGCGGGGCCAATTTTAACCCAAGGGCCCTTATTTGAACAAATTTGGTAGACACCTATTAGAAGATGTTTCATGATTATAATCTTAGCTCTAGCTCTTTGGGGTTTTTAAAAGAAGATTTTTTAAAGTTCTTACTATATACATAAAGCGAAAAACAATGACCCCCCTAGGGCGGGGCTAATTTTTACCCCAGGGCTTTTATTTGAACAAACTTGGTAGACACCCATTAGAAGATGTTTCATGCTTTATATCTAAGCCCTATCTGTTTTGGGTTTTTAAAAGAAGCTTTCTTTTTAAAATTTACTATATACAAATAATGAACATATGATACCCCGGACGTGCAGACGGGCGGAAAATGCAATTCTATTATACGTCCCGAAGGTCGCCGGGCATATAAAAACAAATAAAATATTATAAGGTAATGAACTCAATTCTTCCCGAAATAAATATGCCTTTCATATAAATGTCAACCTAAATGGATCTAGTACTAGTAACAACCCTACTGGAAAGGTGACCCATTAGTTTCCGAACTCTAGGCAATAAATACCCTTTCGAATTTTAAAAAGTGGCCAATAAGTTTCCAAAACTTTGAAAGTACCCTCAACACCTTCACCACTAATAGCTCAAATCACATTATAATAAAGATTTAAAATATAAAATATGTAGCAATTTAACAAATAAAAATAGTATTTCCTACGATCTGAATAAAAAATAAAAAAGGAGACTGTGCATTTGTAATTAATACATGTGTATAAACTCACAGATAAGATAATTACGTGTCAAATTACAATCAAAAAGAGCATCAACACTATACTATATGTATCCTAAACCTAATGGCATATTTCAATTCATACATATACAGTTAAAAAGACTAAAGTAAATGATATCCTTCAGGTATCGAAATTCTGAGTTTACAAGATAAAACAGAATACATGTAAATACATGTATGATAGCAACTTTTATGACATGTGATCTCCGTGGTTTCATGGATGGGAAAGGGGTGATCCCTCCGAAGCAGCGAAAAAAATAATGAGTTCAGAAAGCATTTTCAATTCACCAGAATGGAATCAAGATGCAACAGGAGAAGCATCCACTGTAATCATTTCTTAAAAATTATTATATGTTAATACCTCCTTGTAATTTTTAAAAAAAAACACGATTATACGACTGTGAGCGTTATTAATATAAAGAATGATCTCTAAATACAGCATAACATGAAGAGATTACAGCATCACAGTAACTTGTATACAATAAAACAATAACATGAAATTGAGCTAATTTCTAAACTAATTCAATATCACTGAAAGAATGCGGCAATGTTCTCATTCCTATATAATCTAAAAATCAGTTTAATGTTATGAAAATCTAGAAACAATGTGATCCTCGGAAGCATTAATTTACACAAAATTACATGAAACTTGACTCGGTTTGATTGACTCTGTACATGAGGTTGTCAAGTTTGCAGTAAGATGGGTTTTAACAGAAGATTTAAATACAAGACAGGATTCGTTATACTTTTTATATATTCTGGTTAACTTTTTCAAATTCCCCATTCTACTGCTGAAAAGAATTTTGTGAATGACTTATTTAATAATGATTAAATTATTTGCTCTAATGTAACACGCATTTATGTGTGGCTGAAACACGAGAAAAGGTTTTTTTTAAATATGCTTTTTTAATACAAATGTATAAGCTAGACATTTGTTAGACATTTACTACATCTTTACAAAATCATTAGCTTAATATTTTCTTCAGATATAACATAATTATTAATATTTTAACTTCCAATATTTAATCCACAATATTAGTATTTGACTTTCATATTTAATTCAATCGTATGATCATTACAATGAATCAGATATTAAAATGACTGATTCCATGAGGTAAAAAACATACAAATGGAGAGACACTTTATTTTCTTGCATATTACACTGGTTTACGGAACTTTCATCTGGCATGGAGGTGCCAGATGAGTCGCGTGCTATACATTGTCATGCTTAGGATGACGTTATTTTACCGTTATGAATGAAATTCTAATATCGTACGCTGTTGTAAGATAATAGTAACGGGTGTATTGACTAAATTTCTATAGAAAATTATATTAATAAGGTAAAGGATTTAAAATATAATGGAATAAAGAAACAATATCTGACACATGTTTGCGGTTCAATTAGGAACGGATATAGCGATAAGTCTCCAAGATTCTAAATCTTTTTTGGATATATTGTGTTTCTGTAACTTTATTTTAACTAGAAATGTGTCCATAGGACACGGATGCCCCCACACGCCACTGTGCTGTCAATCTTATGACTCTAGGTCAAATATTTTTTGGACTACATGTGCCACAAGTTGAAAACTAAAAATCAACAAAGGGCCATAATTCTGTTAAATTTGGTCGCAGCAAAAATTCCTTCCTTTACTACCATCTTCACATTAAGGTTGTTCATCCCTGGAAGTTTAAGCAAAATCTGCCATCCGGTTTAAGAGGAGTTGCGTTCACAAAATTTCTACAAAGTATATAGTGAAAAAATCAACAAAGGGCCATTATTCTGTTAAATTTGGTCGCAGCAAATATTCCTTCCTTTACTACCATCTACACATTAAGGTTGTTCATCCCCGGAAGTTTAAGCAAAATCTGCCATCCGGTTTAAGAGGAGTTGCGTTCACAAAATTTCTACATAGTATATAGTGAAAAAAAATCAACAAAGGGCCATTATTCTGTTAAATTTGGTCGCAGCAAAAATTCCTCCCATACTACCCTCTACACATTAAGGTTGGTCATCCCTGGAAGTTTAAGCAAAATCTGCCATCCGGTGTAAGAGGAGTTGCGTTTACAAAATTACTACATAGTATATAGTGAAAAAATCAACAAAGGGCCATAATTCTGTTAAATTTGGTCGCAGCAAAAATTCCTTCCTTTACTACCATCTACAATTTAAGGTTGTTCATCCCTAAAAGTTTAAGCAAAATCTGCCATCCGGTTTAAGAGGAGTTGCGTTCACAAGATTTCGGGACGTACGGACAGACGGACTAAATTACTTTATTTGTTCACCTCACATTATTTTACTTTTAAATACATTTCCAAACATTTTATGAAAATTAACATGAATCTAGAGGCGTGCTGCTTTAATATGGAAGATGTTATTGTATACATATATCTATACTGCATTGACCGAGAACAAGGTTTTTTAAAAATATATAGTTTTTGCTGAGTTATGACATTGAATGTAAACTTGGGTAGAATCAAAGCAATGAAAGCACGTAGAAGATAAAAACCTTGTAAAACTAATACAAAAGATGTATAATGAACATTGTCTAATTTTTTATTTCTATTTTTATTTCTTTTTATTTGCAGCTGTCTGTTCTCCGTTTGAAAACAAATTTTCTAGAATGTCATCAGTTAAAACTTTTTATTTTCTTCTCATTATTGTTTCCTTTGCTTTTGTCATGTGATCACAGAATTATTATATTTGTTATTATTGTATGTAACGAGATACTGTAAATGTATAAGTTACCGAAATAAACTATTTCTTCTTCTACTTCTTCTTCTAATATTGTCAATATTATTGTTGTTATGAATACTAAATGAGGAAATTGACTTTTTTAATTATATTTTTGGGGGTTGTATTATGGACTGAAGGGAGAGGGTGGGGTTAGCAGGAGGGGATAATATCAGATCAAAGTATCTTATCCCTGTGGATCACCCTATCTGTTTAACAATTAAGGTATAGTATAAAGCCTTTTAGAATGTGTATTTGATGTTATTATCATCGTTAATAAGTTTAAGCACTATAATCAATAACAAGTATTATCTTATAAAAAAAACCACCTTATCATTTAATTATATCAACGAAAAGAAAATGCCAATTTAGTGAAGCCAGAAGACAACTTCAGTTGTTAAATTTGTCTTTCTATTACGTGGGACGTTCTTTTAGTTTACAATACACAAAAATGTAGGAAAACTTAATTGATAAACGCATAATTTTATCGATTAAATTCGCATACATTCGAATAACAAATAATACAGTTAACAAAGCGTTAAACGATAACTGAGGTTTAAAAATCTTAAAGTTATCCGTTATCAGAAATTTAAATCGTATATTTCAGTACAGTAAATGAATAGAGGCTATTGAATGAGTGTGCTCGATGAATTAAATAATATTAAGCGAGCCTCAGTTTAATACTTAATTTATTGAATGAGTTGATTAAAATTATATTATGCGAGCCTCTGGCGAGCATAATATTATTTTATTTAACGAGTTCTAAAAATAGTGTAATAAACTTTCACGAATGTATTATTCTATTTATCACATACCAAAATCAAAGACCGTTTGAAGTGAAAAGAACCATTTTTCATTTACTCGCCTATAGTATAACGCTAACATTTTGCGTGTCTTGACGCTATTTTTATATACCCAAAATGACGTCACGTCAAAATATATGCACGGCCGTTCAATACAATTTTTTCAGAGTCGTTAAAGCGGCAAGGGTATGTGATAAAAATTGAAAAGGAACGAGAAGTGTTGTAGAAAGGGACCTACTCTGTTGTCTGTAAACAGTTTACGTTACGAATTCAATATCTTTTGTTTTCGTTTGAAAGTCTTTTTAAAAATAGAAACTATCCTTACCAATTATATTTTACATCTTTTTTCTCTCCATATGGAACCTCAACTTCACATTCTGCTACGTGACTTTCACCTCTCTTTATCGTCCGGTCTACGGGTGCGGTGGTAAAGCGTATATGGTAAGACTTTTCTCCCTGGCACATAATGATTAAAAATAGGAATAGCATTTAACATTATGAATTTAATTGTCACCAAAGCAACTTTAAATTTACAAATCGATCTAAGTAAAAACAAAGAATAAAATCCCTTTAAGATTTATTTCCCCAAATCTAGTAGGTAGATCTACTACTTTATCATGCTTCACAGTCAAATGTTAAAGCATTGACAGACTTAAACGAAGTTTGGCTAGATATATTACGTTGTCATTAAGATAGTAAAAAGAGAGCTTTACATGCGAAATATTCCAAATAAGTGAATATGAATGAAGACAAATAAAATAAAAATGAATACATTCATATAGCATAGAACAGTATTTTACGTGGCACATTGAGATATATCTAGTATTTATAGCTTTAAAGATGCCATACAAATGCAAACTGTCTGCCCAAGTAATCAAACGGCACAGCTGCAAATATGTATAGAACCTGCCAAACGCAAGTAAGACGCACACACGTATGAACAATCTTCATAAGATTAAAATAACATACAAATACGAATATCCGAATCGAAGTTGCTTTTTTAAAACAAAAACATTAAATGTTTCAACAAGATATTCTTACATCGCTTTGTGAACAATCTTCTCCTTGGAAACCTTTAGGACAGTAACATGTCGCTACAGAAGCTGTTTTGATGCACGTTCCGCCATTTTGACAGCTATTTACCTCACACTTTTGTCCAAGAATACATCTTAAAATGTATAAACTAACTTTACATTTAAACACAATATCGAGTATCTTGGACAAGGTATCGTGGATTTACAACATTATTTAATAGTCTGGTCAAGGATGTTTTTAAGACCTTTCTGAATTTCTTTTTAATCTACGTGTATATTGTATTTGGTACGTTTATAAATATGATTTGCTACAGTAAAGTTTGGATTGAAAAGCAGCAATGTTTCAAAGCAAAACTAACTTTTTCTCAAAGTCCTGGCGAATGCACATCTTATTTCCATTGCATCTGCATTCTGCAATTATAGTAAAACACACTAAAGTACTTAATTTTCATAGATAAAACATAACAAATAGATAACTATGAAAAGAATACAAATCAATTATGTTCAACAAAACATAAACATACTTACAGCAGATATTCTAAGCAGTTTGTAAAATAAAACAGGTTAGTAGTTAATTAAATAACAGCTAGATATTGCAGGAAATTGTTTTACCTGTATTTGGTACGAATGAAATTTTTGCTTGAAATCCTTTGAGAGCAAATGACACGTCTGTTTTGAATTCAAGGCGAAGAGAGTTACCGCGTGTTAGGAAAGTTCGCCCATGTAGACTTTCACCGCAGTATGGTCCACCAAGCAAAGCTGAGTCTGTAGAATTAATGATAAAATCGGGTCATCAAAATAATTCCGTCGAAGATAGCTTATACTTATGAAATAGATTCGTATTTTTATATTTTTCAAGCGAAATACAGAGTATTTATAGAGAAATTAAAGTGATATTTAACTTCTTGTTTTGCAATATTGAAATAGCGTTATCATTTACAGTTTTTGCACGCGTTGTTTTGTGCTGCATTGTGACGTCGCATTTACAACACTTCAAAAGTCTGGACAGCACTTATAACTGAATTAAGGCTATTTGTGTTCGATTTATTTTCATAAACCATTTTCTATCATTCTAGATAGTTTTCAGAGCAAAATGCAACAAAAAGTTGTTTCTTATTTATCAGATTTTTCAAACAAAATAACGTCGTCAATGTACGGGTTTGCAAATATGGAAGGGAGAAAATAAGAACGGCTAGTGTATCTGCTGTTAAATATATCACGCGTCCGACCTTCTTAGCTTATATAAAGGAAATATCCGATGGTGTTAGTATAAGTATCAATATATAAATAACACATGAGTTTGTGGGTAACAGTAAAAATATCATACCGAGGAAAATACTGTTACCCGAGTTGTAGCCGAAGGTAACAGTATTTTTACGAGGGATGACATTTTTACTGTTACACACAAACCCATGTGTTATTTATTTTATTACCCCGAACAAATACTGTGATGATCTGAATTTGTAAACTAAATCTAACTGTAACAAAAATAAACCAAGAGTAGTAATAACTAAACTGTCCTTACCTTGCAAGTTTTAAGTGTACTGTAGGTCTACTTGAGAAGCTGCTTTTCCTTTTATTCTTTAAGCAAGTATGATATCTACCAGTCATAAACATACAATAAGCTGTGTTTTATTTAGAAAACAAAACAATAACCCATTTATAAGGTTATGATCTGTGAAATCTGATCCTCTGTATCCAGAATATTCTGACAAAGTGCATTTACAAATAACGATGATATCCTACAGATGTCACCAACTCTATCTGTTAACGTTTCACTGGTTAAAATTGTTAATAATCCTTATTATTATTCACATAACCAATTTCTTTCGTTGAAAACGGATGTTTACTTTTTGTCTCTTCAATAAAAAGATAGTTTATACGCGAAAAGAACTCTAGGGTGCAAAGAACTAAATTTTATGAGAGTCATAGTTACTTTGGTGATGCCTAGGCCCCCCCCCCTATTGTCGAAAAATTAGAATAAATCGAGAGAAAAATGGCGGCAACTTTATTTCATTTTATTTAGAAAATAGACCACGTCTCCAGATTATATACTGTTAAAAAATACCGTTACCTATGTAACAGTACAAAATTCTTAGTCACGTGGTACACTTGCATTAACAGTAAGAATAGCTCCAAGAGGCCTATGGGAAATTAACATTAGAAAAAAGTGATGGGTAATAAAACACAACTATGCATCTGTATTTGAAAGAGTATCAATTAGGCACTGCTAATCTCACATGCATTCTTGGCATGTGATTTATAGTAATTAATTTAAGAATTTGCAAAAATTTGAAACTACAATTTCAATACCATTTCTTTCTCCAGATAAAACTCTCAAGAAATCAAAGATACAGTTGTCCGATTCTTCAATGTCGAAGTAGTCGATTCTACCTGTACACGGTTTGGTAATTGTGTTACGTAAAAAAATCAATCTTTTTTTGTTTTTGTTTTAGGGGGCATATCCAAAATGTCGCTCCCATATCGTTCTTTTACATTCGACTACAGTCTAAAAACAAAAAATAAAAGATAAAACCCATAAAAAACATTATATTTAAAAATATGCTTTAATTAATCTATTCACAAAAGAAAATGCATACTACCATGTTATTGTTTATGAAATATTTGCTTATAGTTTTACCGGAAACGAATCTGTTAATTTTAACATGGTACAAATTGAACCAATTACAAAATGTTTATTTTTCTGAATTCTGTGTAACAATAGTTAGGATTACCATTATTTCCACCTACTGGAGATGGGGTTGTTGATGGTACAGGTGCCGGAGTAAAGTTGTCCTCGACAAACATATAATCAATTGTAAAACGTTCACCTTCTTGTTTAAGAGGATTTCTGTACTCAATAAACATTGAACTTGCATGATAAGGCAGAATTCCCAGAACACTGTCACTACATATTGTACCGAGGGGTTTTCCTTCTGAAAAGTAATTAATGCAGGTACACTTAAGAATATGAACAAGCTAATTCGTTGAATTTATATCCCCGTCGAAACATGCAAATCACTTGGTTGAAACTATAACGTACTACAGACGATACTAATGATACAAACCCATAAAAATCAGCATTGCCAATCTAAAGGACATTCTTTTAATGTATTGCGGCAATAGTTCTTATAACATTGAGATATTTTTGGCATTGATTTTTGTCATTTGTTCGTTCATTAAGAAAATGCTAATATAAGAATTACAACCTTTGGATTTAAGTTTAATGAAAACATATCCATTGCATTAATCCAATTAGACAAATAATTGATATAATTCAAACATTAACTCTGATTTATTTGATAACTTAGATACAAAAATATTAAATACATTTACAGCTAGTTCTTGATGTTTTGTTGTTAATGGGAGATGTAATATTATCATTAATTTATATTTCTCATTTGTAGGTAAAATATGTTTTAACTTTCTTTCGATTAATAATTGGGCAGGCAAATAACCGCACACTAATGAAGGTGATCCTATGCTCTACGAATGTCAATTATTAATCGATTCTTCTAGTTCTTCTTTTTTTCATTATGTTCTTTGCTTCCACAACTATCTTTATAATAAAACCATTTGATTGACTATGTATTTAGGATGATGTTATGTGTTGCATTTCTGTCTGTTTGGCATATTCAGCAGAAATAAACTGTGATCCATTGTTACTTTTCAAAAAAGTCAATTTGGCAAATACGGATGGCTACCGCGTCGCATTAATAATCTAATGAGCGGTAGCCGAAAGCGTGTCTGTAAGCTTAAAGCTTCCTACACAGTAAAACTAAATTAAATCTGTTGAACGAAATACGAGAAAAATAAAAAAAATGATGGTCCTTATACTTTTTGCGTGTTGTAAGAAGTCTACTCCAAAAAGTAAACATGCAAAGGTTAAAGTTTAAAGCTAAGGTGACGCATTTGTCTATGTTGCAGTTGAATATGAATAGAAAAAATATATCAAAACGGAAAATAGACGTTTAGTTGTGGGTTTGTGCTTAATATAATCACAGTTAGTCATTAAAATACATTCAAATACTTACGTGTACTGTGTCCTTCATAAATGATTATACTTTCCTCCTCACAACTAGTCGAGCCAAATTCTAGCATTTTTAGTTCCAACGTTAGAACTTTGTCCCCGGGTGCCTGAAAAATCATATGTTAATGTGTATAAATATATAATACTGCACGTTTGTAACGTCATTTTTCATTGGATAATCGTGACGTATATATAGTTTTATATACACGGCTGCTGTCGATTCTTGTATTATAAATTCGTTATAAAGATTGTTGACAGGTTATATGGCCGTAAATAAACGGCTATTTACCTGTTTCAATGTGTAGTGCATTTTGTGACCGTATATCAAGCTGTTCTGAAACCATGATTTTTTGTGATGGTGGATGGGCAGTGGCTATGCTTTCATGACTGTTCTGCTAGGCGCTGTGGCATATCGATTTGGTGGTATGTGTGTATATATTATCTCATTTCTGTAATAATTTATCTGCTAACTTGTATCTTTATCTGATCCCACGAAGGGGAAATTATCACTGTATTGAATTTAATTATCTCCCTTTATATATACTTAATCTGCATACTTGTATCTTTATCTGATCCCATCAAAGGGAAAGTATAAATGCATTGAATTTAATTATCTCCCTTTATATAAACTTAATCTGTCTTAATGCATTGTATCCTACGGATCTATTTGATCTTACGTGATCCAGTTGACTTTCGGAAATAGATATATAGTTCTCTGGTCCTAATCAGTAAAGAAGACAATAAAAATGTCATCGTTGATTTGTGAGACATGATAACAGAGAACAAACTCTTTATATGCGAATGTTGAGTCTGTTTCAATGTGTAGTGCAGTTTGTGACTGTATATAAAGCTGTTCTGAAACTATCATTTTTTTGTGATGGTGGATGAGCAGTGGCTATGCTTTTATGACTGTTCTGCTAGGCGCTGTGCCGTAATTGGCCTGGCATGTCGATGTGGTGGTATGTGTGTATATGTTCTTTCATTTCTGTAATAATTTATCTGCACACTTGTATCTTTATCTGATCCCACGTAGGGGAAGGTAAAACTGCATTGAATTTAATTATCTCCCTTTATATATACTTTATCTGTCTAAATTCATTGTATCCTACGGATCTATCTGATCTTACGGGATCCAGTTGACTTTCGGAAATAGATATATAGTTTTCTCTGAAGAAGACAATAAAAATGTCATCGTTGATTTGTGAGACATGACATCAGAGAACAAACTCTTTATATGCGAATGTTGAGCCTGTTTCAATGTGTAGTGCAGTTTGTGACTGTATATAAAGCTGTTCTGAAACCATCATTTTTGTGATCTTCTCCAAATCCCTTCACGTGCACGTCGCGGAGAAGGCACACGGCAGGTCAAGGTCAAGTCATCTTAAGTACCAGAGGTGACTGGTTGACCTGTCGTGACTAACTCTGGAGGGTTGGCGCTATTGAGAGCCGTTTTGTTATCGTCAGTCAGGAATATGATGCCTTGACAGTATTGTCGTCTCCTCCACCACCAACGAACGAAGAATAGGCTACCAGGAAGATTCTGCTTGACAAAGACGTCCCCGATGAGACTACCATAGTGGACCGGCAAGGATGCTAAAATCTCGGACGGACATTTTGAAGCAACTGTTCGAATTCAAAACTGGGCAAAATACATTACACAAATTCTGCTGTTTTTTTTTTTGCTGTTTTTTTTGTCTGTTAGATAAATGAAAGAACAATCAGAGTTGTTTTCATTTTAATGAATATCATGTCCTTATTTCATGTTACCTAAAACGTTACACCAGTATATTATGCACAATGTTAGGATACAATTGTACCTATATAATCTTGATTTACACTGATAATTTTCACTAACTTTCTAAAACATGCTTAAAAGTTTAAAATGTCAGAAAACCCTGAATTTATCATCATTTTAATTGTCTTTTTTCCTATAGAAAAACAGTGCTTGGGAGTGTAAAGAATCTGAGCTTTAGGCAAATACCCATGTAAAAACATATAAATTTTCACCCAACTGACCAGCTGATCATTACTGACCTACAGTATATTTAGACTGGTCATTCAGAACATGTCCTACTGTTAGAAAAATGTACATGAATTAGAGATGACTGAATGAATTTCAGTAATAAACAGCATGAACTCAGTGTGAACTATCAACTGTTGTTCAATCACTAACACTATTATTCTAATAGTTATAACTGTATATAAAACTTATATAGAAAATTTACCCATATAATCTGCGCAAAAGACTCATTGAGCAGTAGTGTTGTAACAGTAATGTATAGCCTATAGAGGTGATCAAAGCCTGCTCCTACAATTATAGAGGTATTCAAAGCCTGCTCACATTATTATAGAGGTATTCAAAGCCTGCTCACGCTTCTAAAGAGATGATTAAAGCCTGCTAAATACACTATTATAGTCTATTACAGAGGTGATCAAATCCTTTATACTGTGGCAATTCCTTAAATAATAACAATGAACAAATTTTAAATCCATACAGATTTCACTGTTCATTAAAATACCAGACAGATTCAACCGTTTATTTAATATACAGCAATGCTTGGTAAATTTACAAATAAACAAATCCATACATTTTCTTTACTTAACTAGTGTGCCATCAGAAAGGGAGGTAGAGGACTTGTCTGTGTACTGGTCAATTGTTGCTATAATCTAATCAAACATATCTGTGATTTGTCATCATACTGACAGAGATGTCCTCACTCTAGTATTGATCAGAAACATAATGAAGGAAAAACTGCCATTCTCACAACACAAATTTTAACCAATCAGGTTTAAGCAATGAGCTACCAATAAAATATCTTTTTTAATCTCAGAAATTGTAAGCTAATGGTAGAGAGTTAATGCACTGTACAACAAACAAATGATTCTGGAAAAGTAAAATGAGATTTTCACCTCAATTTTACAATATAACTGTTTGTTCTGGACCTTAAAATTTTATTTTATAATGCGGCGGGTATAAAATATCAAACTTGATGTTTTCACTTTACCTATAAGCTAGGCTAACACAATATGTTGGAAGCAGTGCATGTTTGATATAATAAATGGCAATGGCTACTCATAAAGTCATTATCACTTTTTTGTAATAGTTTTTCAGCTGTCTATAATTTCTCTAATGCATACATGTATATTTACAATAATGCAATAAATTTCTTGAATTTTGATTGGTTGGCACCCTCAATTCATATTCCAGTATTACCATCAACTTATCTCCATACGTATATTGTTTCTTAACTTTTACTTTTTACAATCATGTCTGATAGCTGCTTGAGCATGTCAAAATCAACATTTGTAAAATTACACAAACTGATGTTTATTTTTTGTTGGGTTTTTTAAGTTGCACCAACATAGTCAATTGACCACTTTCCAGCTTAACTGGTGGAGAAACGGGCACCTGAGTAGAACAACCGATGTTCCGTAAGCTAGATGGATAGCCTCTCTCACATGAAAGATTCCAAAGTCTCTGTCAGGATTCGAACCCAAAGCAGTGAAGGGCAAGCACAACTACACATGGTTATTCCGGCGCCGAGTATAAATAAACTCAAATACAAACAAACAAACATCATTTTTATTTGATGTTGGACGAGCGGTGGCTATGCTTTCATAACTGTTCTGCTAGGCGCTGTGCCGTAATTGGACTGGCATATCGATGTGGTGGTATGTGTGTATATATTCTCTCATTTCTATAATAATTCATTTGCACACTTGTATCTTTATCTGATCCCACGTAGGGGAAAGTACAACTGTATTGAATTTAATTATCTCCATTTATATATACTTTTTCTGTCTAAATTCATTGTATCCTACGTATCTATTTGATCTTACGGGAGCCAGTTGACTTTCGGAAATAGATATATAGTTCTCTGGTCCAAATCAGTGAAGAAGACAATAAAAATCTCATCGTTGATTTGTGAGACAAGATTACAGAGAACAAACTCTTTTTATTCGAATGTTGAGCCTGCTTCAATGTGTAGTGCAGTTTGTGACTATATATAAAGCTGTTCTGAAACAATCATTTTTTGTGATGGTGGTTAGCAGTTGCTATGCTTTCATGACTCAACTGCTAGGCGCTGTGCCGTAATTGGACTGGCATATCGATGTGGTGATATGTGTGTATATATTCTTTCATTTCTGTAATAATTTATACTTGCACACTTGTATCTTTATCTGATCCCACGTAGGAGAAAGTATAACTGTATTGAATTTAATTCCTTTATATATACTTAATCTGTCTAAATTCATTATATCCTACGGAGCTATTTAATCTTACGGGATCCGGTTGACTTTCGGAAATAGATATATAGTTCTCTGGTCCCAATTAGTGGTTGAACGACGCCGTATCGATTGACACATGCTTATCATGATATAAAGTAATTGATAATATGCAATGAGACCCATTAACATTGCGTAAACCGTTTGTATACAATCAATTAAGGTGTCCGTGGCGAAGCGGTTTAGGTCTTTGATATAAAACCACATGCCTCTAACCGTTCGAATCCTGCCAGGGACTGAATTAGCTAGCTTATGTAACATGCCTGAAATAATGCACAAAGGGGCACTTCAGCGTTTCTCCACCTGTAAAACTTGAATGTTACTATGTCATTACCTGTATTCTGTAAAAACAATCCTCTCCTAAATCCTCTTTATTCATTATACTTGAATCTTCACCACCCAATATACTGCCAATGCACTTAGAGTCATCCCCATCTCCTGCAATAGGTTTCATCATTTTAACAAAAACATTAATTTTTTCATCCCTATGAAATTGCTCTGTTTAATGAAGTAAATAAAAAAATCTACAAAACAACAATTTTTCTTCAAATTTATATGTAAGGCCATGTTTAAACATGGGAAAACGCGATTTTGGACTATTTCAAGTATTTTCATCATTTTCTGTTAATGAAGAAAATAAAAAAAAAATCTATAAAACAACAATTTTTCTTCAAATTTATATGTTAGGCCATGTTTAAACATGGGAAAACGCGATTTTGGGCAACTTCAAGAATTTTCATCATTTTCCGTTAACCCATTA
Source organism: Ruditapes philippinarum (assembly GCF_026571515.1). Taxonomy (NCBI): domain Eukaryota; kingdom Metazoa; phylum Mollusca; class Bivalvia; order Venerida; family Veneridae; genus Ruditapes; species Ruditapes philippinarum. Next base: position 172,292 of record NW_026856389.1, read on the forward strand.
CGCGGTATATACGCCTTTCAACGCCTGTTTCACCCCCTCCCCCTTTTGTGTGTCTCAAATGGTGAAAAATGCCTTATTTAGGCCCCCAACACTTGTTGTTTTGAGAAATGTTATTAAAAAAAGTGACCACTTTATCGGCGCGGCCCCCAACAAAAATATACATCAGGGGGTTGCCAGAAGGGGGATGTGCCCCTTCTGTTAGGGGGGTTTGAAGTGGGCGGAGTCCCCCTCATCGCCAACAAAATTTTGGACTTGTTAGAGGCTAAAAATGACCCCAGATCGATCATAAGGTAACGTGTAACCAACGCTGAAAAGCATTTGACTCTATCTCAATCCATTGAGAAGTTGCAGCACTTTGAAGTCAATTTTGATGGAAAAAATCAACGCAAAATAGTGATTTTTGGCAATTTTGAGATGTCCCCTCGTTGCCATGGTAACAGGAAATTTAAGCCTGAGCATGTTGTTGCAAAGGCAATGGTCCAGTCAACACTTGTGCCAAGTTTGATTAGTATTGAAGCAGTTTTTATAGTTTTATAGCAATTTGAACTTGTAACGGGAGACTTTTCAATGAAAACAGCCATTTTTCACAAAATGCTCATGAAGTAATGGGTTAATTATAGGGTCTACGAAGCATGATACGATAATACCAAGCGGGTTTGTCTCCCTCTTATAGGTCAAGTTATTGTGACAAACATAAATCTACGATTTTAAAGTATTTAAAAATTATAAAATAGGATTTTTTGTCGGTGTTTCAATTGTAAGTGCAGCAGACATAAAAAGTAAGGAGTCAGCTACAGCCGACTTTGAGTGTATATAAATTGGTCTCAGATTTCATTGACTTATAAATAGTAATAAGTTGAGATTTTTATACATTGTTGAGTATAATATTGAATTCTGCTGGACGAATAAACAATTGGACAAGACGCTAATCAAGTCAAATATACGTTTTTGACCTCTGTAAAGAAATCCAATAGAACCAGTATTGTAATCAATAATATTAATCAGACCATAAATTGTAAATAACTAAAGAAAATATTGGAAATCAACACAACTTTGTATTGTAACAGAATTACCAGAGTACAATATGTAGTTTATGTAGATTTTTTCTGACTCTGATAATGCTTAATTGGTGAGATTAAATCAAAACGCTGGAAGTCAATTGGTATCATTTTATAAGTAGTAAAATACTTACTTTTACTCGACTCGATGATGAATTTAAAACCCTTGTCTTCATATGTCTCATCCGACTTGAACTGTAGTTGGATTTTGCTCCCAAATGTGATATATGTCAATGGGTCCCAACCACAGTATTTGCTTGTTGTCCCATCAACGCCCTTTTCTGTAATCTCAACATAGTCCCAGCTACCAAACATAATAATTACAATGTTAATAAAAGTGATTAAAACAAGCACTTATAAAGCATAAAGTATACCTTAAAGTCATTCTGAAAGCATTATATGCCTTGTATTTTTTTATTTTGTGAATCTGTTATCAGCTATCCAGATAAATAACTAAACGTATTACTATTGCAGGCGATTTCTGAAACATAAACTTACTTTTTGAGAAATAAATATTAAAAAGGTTTAACAAGAAATTTTATGTTAAAAGGTGGCAAAAAATGGCAAAACAAGATTTCCCTGCACTTTTGAAATGCATTCATAATTTTGCAAAAGGTAAGGTTCGAATTATCTGTTAGTTTGACATGGCGTCACAGTTTTATAATGGAAGTAGCTTTGATGGATTTTGAGAAACTATACCTTAACAAAAAAGGTAAAAAAAAATAATTTAATTAAAAACTTTGGTAAGTAATTAGTCCTACCCCTGATGATTTGAATTTCCTTGGTATATGTTAAGAGTGAAATATGCTGATATGTCAATGACTGAATCGTACAATCAGAATTTATAGGTTGTCGATGTGTTGTATACTTTTCGAAAAAAAGTTAGCAAACTGTGAGCCGAACTAAAGCTTCATAAGAACAAATATCTATTCTTGTTACAAATTATGTGCAAATGAAACTGTAATGTCATAAATTAGTCAATGAAAAGATAATTTTCTGTTTCGACTTATGTAAATGTAGCTTTTTGTTACAGATCCAAACCCAGTGTTATTGTTTGTTTTAGAGTTGTCATTTTAAAAGTCGCAAATAACAATTTCATTTTACTGATACGTATCTGTTTCTTTATAAGCAAGTAAACATTAAAATGGCCATATATTTAACCAAAAGGGCGGCATTTATTTTCAAAAGATTGGCATGACCTATCTGGATAACCTGCTGAATGTCACCATCTACCGTTGTTCGTGACTTGTGTCAATTAAAGTTTAAAAATGCTGCTGACAAACTATGCTATAAATCTCCTTTAATAATGTTGACTTTAAATGACGAAATAATTATAGGGAAGACAACATATTCAGTACAAATAAGTTTATAACAATGAAAAACAATAAAATACGATCAAGATCCGACATTGTAGTGGAAATATGTTGAAATCATACACTTCGGGGGGAACACAATGTGTAAATTTGTCAGGCTACGTACGACATTGTACCATAAGTGGATGCTCTTATAAACTTTTAAGTGGTTTGGCGGGATATATAATTTAAGTATAGTTTATACCATAAGATCAACCACTACAGACTTTTTTAATAGTGAAGTGTTTATTTCTATAAATTTGTAGTGAATTACCGGTATTGTGAAAACAAAGCTGGGTTTAACGTGACGATGCAGATTTTCATACATAAACATACGAAACACATTGGCTTTTACATGCAAGCATCTTGTTAAAGAGGTTCTACCACGTGACTTTTATTTTGGGTATCAGATGCAGAATTTCATTGAATGACAAATGTGTCACATTCAATATTCCAAGACAACCGTTACATTTTTTTTCAAAATTTTATGTAAATTTTCTTTATATTAAGGTTGGGAACTGTAGATCAATGTATATATGTGTGCTTTGAATTGTGTAGAAGATGTCAGAGATGTCTTATTTCCAGTCCTTGAAGATTCCTGAGGATGACATCAACGTGTCTGTGGTATGTTTAGTGTTGCAACGATTCAATTTCTATGCTGCTGGAGTAACATTAAATTTTGTCCCTATTGAACTCTGAGAATTGTGACAAATAGCCAAGCGTCTGCTAAACAAACCGCACTACTAATCAGGGAAAATAACCGTTACATGGGGTTTGTGAATACACTAAAAATGTTCGCATTGGTTACTTCCCCTGACCAGTACAGAGATGTTTATGTTGTCTTTACTGGCCATATTTATGAGAGCCTGTTATATAGCATAGCTATGGGGCTGATTTGGAACGCTTTTGTGCGTCGTGTTGACGCTAGCGTCAACAGGACAAAGCGCCAAACGGCGCATTGTCGGACTTTCGTCTTGTCGCCCTGTCGCTAACGATGCCGTTGTCGTGCGGCGTGTTGTCGCGATGTCACATTGTCGAAGGATTGGCTTATTAGCCAAGCGATATGGCGACAACGCGTCGCACGACAACACGCCGCACGACAACGCGCCGTTTGGCGTGCTTCGCGAGACAAGACGAAATCGCGACAACGCGCCCTTAGGCGCTTTGACGTTACGTCGCTAGCGACAAGACGAAAAGGCGATAACAATATAGGTTGCGTTGTCGCTATCGAAATTGCAACGCGCAATGTACCAAAATAGCCACCATACATAGCCGTAAGTTAGTATGCATTCTACGAGGGATAGATTGATTTTGACGTGTGTGATATCTTAAATATACTACACAGAATCTGATAGGGATCAAGATGATGTATATTTTAAATGGGTATACAACAATTAATTAGTTAATAGTAATGTTTGGATAATTTTGATATTCAAGTATATTAATTTTTTGTTTTTTTGTTATGTTCTGATTTATCACTGAAGCTCGAGAACAGTGTATTATAGATAAGGGTTTTTCTCTTTATTTTGTGTGTGTGCATGGGTGATACAAATGGAATGAGTTTGAAAATGAGCCAAAAGTGGAAAGATCTCAATATCGAGTGTTGCGTCCATTTCCGATGATTATGACCTGACACTGTCTCATTATGCCACTGATAAGCCTGCGTATGGCGTCTCGTGGGATTAGAACCCACAGCTCTAAGAGGGCCTGTCTAAACTCCTGGATGACAGTTGGCTTAACAAGAGGAGGTGAAATCGCTTTATGCCTCAAAACTTCAGTTATATAAATTTTGCATAACTGAAGTTCTGAGACAGCATATTGATTCCTAGTTACTCTATTGTACTAGCTTTATATAGGTTATAATATGCATTTTAGAAAACTATTTGTTACTTACATACAGTTCTCGCTCTCTTCGACGCTGAAGTAGTCGGATTTTAAGATCATGAAATGATCTTGAGTGGTCTTAAGCGTCCATTTACAGTCTTCATTTACTCTGAATAGAAAGGTGATTTCAATTTGAATATACATGAAATCATATACAATAGAACTCTGTAAATCTGGTCGTGTGTTAACTTCTTAAAAGGATGAAAGATGTCTTTTTAATTAAAGGCAGCATGCCCCCAGATTCATGCAATCTTTCATGAATCTTTTATTAAAATGTAGTTAAATGTAAAACAATATGTGTAGCTAATAAAGAAAGTAATTAACGCATTTCAAATTGTAGTTACAATCCGCTTTAATGACCTAAATATGTAAAAAAAACAATATGCTGCAATAGCACTTATTGTGTTAGTCACGTAGTTGAAATAGGGTGATAAAACTGTTAAATCAGTCAATAATTTCACATAACATGTTAATTATTACTTGAATATTTCTACTTTTCTAGAACTGTTATATAAGTGGTGGCTGAGAAAACAAAATTAAACTTTCTCACTTTGGAAAGTTACAAAGTTAATTTATATTTGAATTGATTGATTAACTGTCATATAATGAAGGCATAACTTACGGAAATATATATAGACAGGACATAAGAAAAAGCAGTGGGTATACACTGAAATCTTCAGATTTAATTTAATTTTCGCAACAAAGGTCAGAAAATTTTTGATGATGGTATACCGTATATCAATAAAAACTTTCAAATTCTTCTTGATATCGAAATTTTCTGAGATTGTCCATCTGCGAAATAACAAGATTGGTTGTTTCGGTGCATAACATATTAACAGCTTATAAACATACTATACATCGTGTGAGATAAGAGTTAACTTCATTTCATGTGTGTGTTTTTGTTTTACTTGGTATACTCAAGTCACGTAGAAACAAATCTTCCTCTACCGGCGTAGTAGAAATCTGTTAGAATGAAATACCTGTAGAATTCTGTGCCGTTGAATGATTCCGTCCGGAGATGAATTTCATTTACACCGCCTGTTTGTTCTAAATCAATTTCTTCACCGCATGGTGCTGTAAAACAGTGCAACGTATGGAATATGTACCCTTAGATTAAATAATGAGAGGCAATCCATGAAAGCTTAATTCACCTGATAGTAGGAGTTACTGGTACTGATTTTCTAGTGCGTTCATGTAAATAGAAAATTCTGCTAATTATAGTAGTTCATATACATGTATTTTAATAAGTTAATGTACCATGCCAACATAAAGTTTCTCTTAGTGCATACTTTTCACTGATTAATGTATTAAAATGTATACCAACTTCTTCACAAAATAAATAACTTATACAAAGTCGGAGTAGCCTGCGATATCCAGACTTTTATAATCACAGAGGAGTAACTGTAACACGAAGGATGAAGTGCTTACGATAACTTGTCAGGAGTTCTTATGATAACTGTCAGGGAGTTTCTGGAAAACGTTACGGATATCGTCGGAATACATTTTAATATACTGGAGAAACACTTTTAAAAATGGTAATGTTAGCTATAATTGGGAGTAAGCGGTACAAAAATAAACTTTGAAGATTTAACTTGTCTTACATATTGTATTAAGAGTAAGAAAAAAAAACCTAATTATAATGGAAAGTTGCAAACGCAGAGCCAAGGCTAATAAATTAATACTCGATTTTTTTTAAATGTGACGGTGTTCTTGTGATAACTCTGACGATGTCCTAGTGTTCTTATAACAGCTTTTGTCACCGGCAAAGCGACTTTTTAACTCCTGTAATACGCTAAAATATACCGTAACTTAGCACACGAAACACACTAGCAGTAACAAAAGTTATCATAAGAACTCTAGGAGATCTTCAGAGTTATCAAAAGAACTCAGTGACAAAACAGAGCATAAAGTTGATAGCCGGAGCATTGTGTTTGCAAATTTCGATTATAATTAGATAAATAAGTATGGCAAGGAAGAAAATCACAAGAGGAAAATAACCATATTTCACGAGTGTTTCTTCTGTATATATAAAAAGGTTTTCCGTCGAAAACCGTAACATTTACCAGGAATACCGTGACAGTTATCATGAGAACTCCTGACAAATTATCATAAGAACTTCATCCTTTATGTAACAGTTCCTCCCCAGTGATACTGTCGATTGCTTAGTGCATGTATAAGTCAATTTAAATTTTAGTTCGTGTATTTAAGAATCAAACTCGGAGAAGACTAGTACCGATATAAGTATTTAGAGGGGAAAAGGGATTAAACTAGTCTGGATAAAAAATTTTGACATGGACCCCTTTATCAAGCTAGATCAATCCCGCTTTAAGTTTAGAATTATCCTTAGTAAATACATGTGTGTTTATAATATATATCAACATCAAAAACCTGAAATTTATCTTATCCATTTATCATTATCTAAAATTAAACTTACTTTCCCTTTTTGAACGTAAATTCAGTAAAGCTGTTTCAAGAACATCTGGAAATATAACGTGAGAAAAGCTAAACTCCACCAAAATGGCGAAAATCAAACAGTTTAATCCATGCATCTTGTTTCTATAAAACGCATTTATAACAAACAGACGCTGGTTTCACACTAGCTTGCAAATCCAAGTGTTCACTTATTTCTCCTACATACAATGTATTTATATCTCAAATTACTCGAAAACAGGATGTGATTTTTTTTTGTTTCCTGCTGTAACATAGTTAGGTCGAGTGTTTCAAGAGCTCACTTAGACAGCAGAAAGCCTGTTATATTAATAAACAATCTATTTCTCATTATAAAGTACTATAAAGATTTTTGGAAAATAAAAACAGTGTTGGTAGGCTAAACAGAGCAAGTATAATGTTATGTACATGTAGTAAATTCTTTCTTCCTAGATGCAAGTTGTACAATCTAATTATCTTCTTTTGAGTGAATTATCTTCTTTTGAGTGAAATCATTTATAGAAACTCATACACATATACATGTATGTGTATGAATTATATACAAATTATATGCACAAATTAGTCGTACACAAATCAAGTGTGCATAAATTATATTTACAAACATATAAAAAATATTATACACACATTGAAATCAATTATAAATTGCACATGATTATCTATAAATATTTTGAAGACAACAGTTGAAGACAACATTCAAACTAAACGGAAAGGTTTAATTATCGCACAGCCTGTCAAAATTTGAAATTCGAATATCAAAAGGCGAATCAATTTAATTAATTAATTTGTTTACACAACTTATAAGTAAGTAACTGCTGCAGATGTATTCTTTTTGTGATAGGACGAATTTTCAATGGTCTTCTGAGAAAGGTCAGCTCTGACTTTTTGGTCAGCCTTCTTCAAATGTAGAGATGCCGCATCGCCAGATTTTCCTGTATGTATAGCTGTTCTTCTGATGTGAAAGAAATATTACCACCTTTCTTACGGGATTATTGATTCAAATAGACTGAATAGAGGCAAGACTGCTGCAGATCGTGCAATTTTATTATCTCTTATGAACAGATTATTAAACTGTTCTGAGTGCATAATTATGTCAAGAACGTCCAAGCATAATGCTGTCTCGCTCAATGTGTTCATATAGACAAAATCAGGCCTTGTCTACAGTTTGCAGACTTCAAGTTTTACCATTATCACAAATACTTTTATTTGTATTTTTATATATATTCCCAGGAATATTTGTCCAAATCGAAACCAACCCTTTGTTTATATTATTAAAATAATTTGTACATGACTGGCACAATTAAGTATAAGGGAAAAAAACGCTGTGCTAAAGTGTTTGAAAAAAAAATAAAAATGAATTATTATACATAAATAAATAAATAGATGATAAATAAATAACTTTATATTTCAATATATAGAGGATATTTGTTTGTTTTGCATGTAAGATTGAAATATAATTTCACTGAGTGAACACCAGATGCAATATTTTCACGAGTGGCGTAGCCACGAGTGAAAATATAATAGCTGGTGTTCACGAATGAAATATATTTCAATCTTATATGTAAAACAAATAAATTTTCTTTTTTATTTTATGCTTTTTAAGTGATTTTAAGTAATTTCTTACTGATTTTGCCGCGTAACGTCGCGCATTCTCCTTTGTGACGTCATTATATCATGACGTCACATCATCAGTTTTGAAATCTAGTTCCGTTAAATTTCTCTAATTTTGTTAAATTTCTAACATGATGTATGATGACATTGTCTTTCTTTTCCTAAAGAAGCAATATTTACTTATGACGGCATTTATTTCTGCCTGTTATTCCATTTATTTCTGATTTTCTGTTCATCCGCATTCAGATATAGGCTACAGTGAAAATTATATTTTATAAATTTCAGAATTTATTACATGCTTTTCGGTTGTTTATAGAAATATATCAGTGATATAAAACTGGTAATTTCACTGATTGAAACAGTGAAATTACCACTTTGGTAATTTCACTGTTTTGAATTTAAGCCCCTTATGTTGTTTCAGTGAAATACCAGCGTGCACAGTACTGGGTACAAACTTAATGACGTGACGTCGTAAATGACGTCACGTTGTATTATTATTTGGCGCGCTTTTCATTCAGTATAAGGTTTAATGTCTTTTTAAAACGTTTCTTTGTATATAATAAAAAGAAAATGTGTTTAGTTTAGTGTAAGATTGAAATATATTTCACCTTGTGAACACCAAAAGTTCATATTTCACTCGTGGCTGCGCCACTCGTGAAATATACCTTTTGGTGCTCACTCGGTGAAATATATTCCGATCTTACACTGAACTAAACAAATATCCTCTATATAAGCATCTGATATATTACAATAAAACACTGGAAAGCATGAAATAATGATATTTATCCTTCTCCCATCTCTTGCGTGTGACATCGCTTACAAAAGTTATGCTACAAGTGTTACAAGAACCTTAAGCAAACATAAGAAAAATCGGATAACTCTACTTGACAGATTATTACGGTGGCACAAGGGTGACATGTTTGTATTTTTTTATCTCAAGGCCACGAGATACTAAGTCGTGGCCACGAGATACTAAGTCGTGACCACGAGTTACTAAGTCGTGACCACGAGATGGCTAAGTCTTGGCCACGAGATACTATGTCGTGGCCACGAGTTACTAAGTCGTGGCCACGAGATAGCTTAGTTGTGGCCTCGAGATACTATGTCGTGGCCACGAGTTTTTTTGTTTTTTTTTTTTTTTATTGATCAAATAAATATATAAACATTGCATTTACAGCATGGGTATATAAACATATAACTATAAATGAATTCAAAGTAAAAAACAAAACATATCATAAAAGAAAAATAATTCATTTTACATACTACACTCATTCATCTGCACTCTCTCACTGCAGTCTGCGCTTTTGATATTGTTATTGATCATATCTATTCATCTTTTCAGTCATTTACTTATCTCTAAAGCCATTTTAAGCGGGGTAAAAATATAATAGTTTGATGTGTAGTTTTTGTATTGGTCAATACAGCCTAAAAGTTTAAGTCTGCATATATGTAGAGAATAATAATAATAATAGTAATAATAATTATAATAAAAGTAATAATAATTATAAGAAGAAGAAAACAAAAATATTGTGTTAATCTGCATAAAGGAAAATTAGATAAGAATTCCACGCGGAATTAAAGGTTTCAACATTGTTATTTATCATTGCAGTCTCTTTTTCAATGTTATAACAATATGTTATATATTTTTTAGCTCCAAAAACTGTGGGAATACTCTTTTGCATTCTACATTGATAAATATATATTTTAAAGTAAATTAAAATTAGATTTTTAGTTTTTGATAAAGGACTTTCATCTGTTAAGCCAAAAATCATTTCGTCTGCAGTTAATGACGGAAAAATATTCTTTTTTGTTTTGAAATAGATATCAATGATGTCCTTTACAAAACTACATTGCCAAAACAAATGTTCGATAGTTTCGTTTTCATTTTTACAAAAGGTACAAAGAGGATTATCATTATATTTAATTTTATGTAAATAATAGTTAGTGCCAATTATTCTATGAATAATCCTAATTTGAAACCACTGTATCCTAGAATCTTTTGTTATTTTAAATGGCATTTCGTAAATTTCTTTCCATTTCCTTTCCTCAAAATAAAGATCAAGCTTTTTCATCCAGGTTGCTTTACTTGTTGGTTGTGTGTTATTAGTATTCAATAAATTGTAAGTCTGTTTTGATCCTTTATTGTTAATAATTATGTTTTTTAGATAAGGAGGCAATTTTGATCCACAAGTTTTTTTACGTCATTCATACTAAAATTAAATTTTGTCATCATTTCATTTATCATTTTTTTAATTCCATGAAAGATTAAAAAGTTTACATTAAGCCTGAATATATTATTGAAATCTTCTAATGAGAGAAAAGCACCGTAAGAATCAAACATATCTCCGATATAATATACACCGGCTTTAAACCATGAATTAAGAAATATACTTTTATTGCCAATTAGTAATTTATCGTTATAAAACAATGGTAGTTGTGCGAAAGATTCGTTATTTATAGGATACTTATCTATATATGTAGAAAAAGCATTAAAAGTGTCCTTCCAAAAAACGATTTGAAATGCTTTTTGCAATTTTATCTATGTATTGTTTTCCACAGTGAAATAATTTTTGCATATCAAATTCATTTATAATAATGTTTTTCCAACAGGCATCGCTAATCATTCTTTTGAACCAGCTTATCTTTAAAGCCATTATAAAAGCATTTAAGTTTAACATTTTTAAACCTCCCTCTGAATAGTCCTTAACCATAACAGTATTTTTTATTTTAACATTTCCTTGCCATATAAAATCATAAAACATATTGTTAAGTTTATTTATCATGTTCTGAGGTGGTGATGGTAGGGCTATAAAAAGATGGTTTAAAATTGAAATTAAAAAGCGTTTTGATAACTGCGATTTTTCCTATTGGACTGAGAATTCTCCTTTTCCAATGATTATTAAATTTTGAATCTTAATTAATTTATCTTCATAGTTTATATGTATCATTTGTTTTAAATTTACATCAAAAGTAATGCCCAGCATTTTAAAATTATGTTGGTTCCATGATAATTTCCATCGTGTTTTTATACTATTTGATGAGTATTTATTTTTTCCTATCCAAATTACTTTTGTTTTATCAAAGTTTACATTTAGTCCAGATATATGAGCAAATTTCGATAACACATCAAGTGCCTGATTTAAGGAATTGCTTGACCCGTCCAATATTAAAGTTGTATCATCCGCAAATTGAGATAATTTATGTTCTAAATTATCTATCTTTATACCTTTTATTTCTTTACAGTTTCTTATCTTAAGAGAGAGAATTTCAGCACATAAAATAAAGATGTAACAAGAAAGCGGGTCTCCTTGTCTGCAGCCTCTACCTATTGTTACAAAATTTGACAGAAATCCACATTGACTTACAGCAGACTGTGCGTCTTTATAAAAAATATTAAACCATCGTTTAATAGAAATTCCAAAATTAAAATAAGACAATGTTTTTTGAACAAATGACCAGGACAAATAATCAAAAGCTTTTTCAAAATCAATTAAAAGAAGAAGACCAGGGATATCTTTCTCTTCAGTATAATGCATAATGTCGTATATAAGTCTTGAATTTTCTCTAATATATCTACCCTTAATAAATCCGGTTTGATCTTTGCTAATTAATTTGTTTAAAGTTTTTTAATTCTATTTGCAATGACTCCAGAAGCAATTTTATAAACTGTATTTAAAAGAGTTATGGGTCTCCAATTTTTTAAAATTCTTTTGGTTTATTGTCTTTAGGAATACATGTAATTATTCCCTGTGTTTGAGTTATGGAAAGTTTGCCTGATTCATATGCGTTATTAATAGCTCTAACAACAAAAACTCCTATCTTTTTCCAAAAAACTTTGTAAAAATCTGCGCTGAAACCAGAAGATCCTGGACTTTTATTATTTTTCATGTTATGTAATACTAAAGTTGCTTCATGATAGTTTATTTGACCTTCTAAAGCATTTGACTCTGTTGGACTTAAAACAGGTGCTTCTATGTTTGAAATAAAATTTTCAAAGGAATCGTCATTTTCATTGTGTATTTTTGCCATAAATAGGTTTTGATAATATTTTTCTAATTCTTCGAGAATTGCTGTTTGTTCTTTAACAATTGTTCCGTCATCCTTTTGAATTTTATAAATAGTTTTAGAAGTGTAATTTTTTTTCTCTAAGCTGCAAAAGTACTGTGAAGGTTTTTCACCTTCAAGAATCCACTTAACTCTAGAACGAATAAGATAGCCCTGTAATTGCGAATCATTTAAGTTATGAAGCTCTGTTTGAAGGTCCCGAAGGTGCGTCATTTTATCTTCAGTTAAATCGGCTTCTAAATCATTTATTTCTTTAATGATATTTTCTTTGTTTAAATAAGTTTTCTTCTTTACATAACTACTATATGATATAGATTTCCCTCGCAGTTCCATTAAAAGAGTTTCTAAAAACAATTGATCATTTATTGTAAATTGAATTTCATTATCTGGAATTTCAGTAATGTTGTTAAAATTATAAACTGGTAATGCATATTGTATTTTTATTTCGTCAATTTTTTCGTTTATAGTATTTAAATAGTTAATGTCCTTTAATAATGAATTGTTGTGTTTCCACAAGCCTTTGCCATGTTTAAAGTCGTCTAATTTTAAGTTTAATATTACAATGGAATGGTCTGATTGGTAGCTTGTAGTTATGGAAACATTTTCTACAAAGTGGAACAAAGTTGAAGTTATTAAGAAGAAATCTAGTCTTGCTTGCTGAAGAGGCGTGCGTTTACGCCATGTATATCGTCTTAAAGTTGGATAAAACTCTCTAAACGGGTCAACCATATCTCTTTGACCAATATTAATCAAAACCGTATCTCTAGCTTTACTGTTATTAATATTTTTATAGTTAAAGTAGTCTTTTAATGGGTCTAAAACTAAATTGTAATCACCACATAATATATATGAATCATTCCCTATCCTGTCAATTAAACTGAATATTTCATTAAAAAATTCGGGTTTATCAGTATTTGGGCCACAAGTTACTAAGGCGTGGGAACGAGATAGCTTAGCCACAATATAATTAACCATTCAGAATACTATACACTCAGGACTCATTACAACGACACTGTTGGTTCCCAAAGGATATGTTGTCAGTATATTGAATTTCATCATTCATAATGTATTGATATGCTTATTCACTGGTATCTGAACATCAAGTATTTAGGTATATAATAAACATCTATAATGAAAAATTGTTTGTGTTTATGTGTTCACTTTATTATACGCATTACCGGTACATATCATACATATAATACAAAAACTTTATTATATACTCGTATATACAATAACAACTAAAATAGTTAAAGATTGATATGAAAATGATAAAACTTTATAAAATAAAAAGCACATACAATGAAAGGACTTTTAAAAGATAAACCTTTAAAAATTGAGTGCACACTGTTTGTTGTCTTTGTCAATTAACGAAAAAAGTTTTTGATACTTTTCTGAACCCCGTTTGATTTTGTATTGTTTATAGCAGACATCAATGCCCAGGCAGAGTCTAAATATTTCAAAATTTAGCTGACAACAGCACGTTGGTATTGTAATAAGGTGTAACAATCAACTGAACAAGCTACAATACCTGTTTCAACACCTTGCCGCTTTTGTTCACGGCTCAATGATACGCGCACTTGACTAACCAAGTGTCAGTTAAACGGGTACTGATTGTATAGAAATTGCACGTTTAGTTTCCAAGAGTCGGAATACGAGTTTTCCGTTATAAAGGATTATAATAACGTTGAAAAAATTTGGTTCCCATCAATTAATTGTCGTTATTTGAATTTGTCAGTATAATGGATTCCGATGTATATAATATATAATGATTTTTTTAAACCTAACAACTTACTTTTACATGAAACATTAATATTTGAAAATACTGAAGATATTCTCTTTGAACTTGTCTTTAGGATCATATAAGAAAGTCACCTTTCAAGTCCCATCAGACATTAGACTTGACTATAGCTCTTTGTTGAGACAATTTTGTGATCGAATTGGTAAATGTGTACGTACTACGGCCTGTTAACATTGTTTATACGATAACATGAGAAGGAATAAGTCCTAGTTTATTTAATTTGGAGGGGACATTGCCCATGGACAGTAGATAGCCTACAAGGTAAAATCCTTGTCTAATCATCTAATAATATTCTGGTCATTGGGTCAAAATAAGGGTCTTAGTGACGCTAAATGTAAAATTAATGACCAGTCAATAACTTGTATAAATGGCGCTTTTACAGGCTTGTGAAGTAGGGGCATCCTTGTACTATAGCACATGTCTAGTTAATTAGGGAAATTCATATAACAGGTGTTATCTGATTGGTCATTTATCTCGTGGACACGACTTAGCTATCTCTTGGCCACGACTTAGTAACTCGTGGCCACGATATAGTATCTCGTGGTCACGACTTAGCTTTCTCGTGGCCACGACTTAGTAACTCGTAGCCACGACATAGTACTGTATAGCGCATTATATCTGCGGTGTCAAATGTTGGCGTTTTTTAAAGTGTTTTGAATTGGCGGGGTCATAAATTGGTGCAAACGCTTTTAGACCGCCAAATTAAAACACCTGTTGGCATAAATATGGGGTCATGAATTGGCGATTACAAATAAAGAATAAAAAAAAAAATAACACCAGTCACGCAGTAGTTGACTGTCCTCGTTTATTTTACGGCATACGGTATACCTATGCTTGGTCACCTTTATCTTTACATCGTGCTTATTCTTATAATTAACTGGGATCAGACAGGTGTAAATATGGTACCGTGTGGTAACTGGACCATAGAAGAGAAAGGTATGCCCTATTATCCTGCAGTCTTTAAAGCGTGAAAAATTGTTCACGGTCACCACAACTGATTGCTATATAATTACAGTTATCATTAGTTTTATTTCAAATTATGATACATAACAGTGAAAACAAAACAAATACTAGTTTACTTAAATTCGATAATAAATGACATTTAGATTTGTTTCTCGTCGTGTGATCATCTTCGTAATAAATACAGTATATAGATATATAATTAAATGAGTTTCGTACCAAGACTTAAAAATAAACAAATTCTTTTCAGTTTACTTGTAATGTTTTTTTTTTATTACAAATAATCAAGGGAGATTACTCGGACAAACCAAAGCTATTTTACCACGAGTTGTCTACCTTTCAAAGAATAATGGCGATGATCTAAAATGGCGGTGCTTTAAATTGGCGGTGTTTTGAATTGGCGCTACTGACCCTGACCGCCAATATAGCCAAATATAAACCCCCGCCAAAATAAGTACTTATACAGTATCTCGTTGCCACGACTTAGCTATCTTTTGGCCACGACTTAATAACTAATGGCCAGGACTAAGTAACTCGTGGCCACGACATAGTATCTCGTGGCCACGACTTAGCTATCTTGTGGCCACGACCTAGTAACTTGTTGCCACGACATAGTATCTCGTGCGCATGAGATAAATATTAACACACACATGTCACCTTTGTGCCACCGTAGATTATTTAAGCTCTCAACTGTTTAGCGTTATGTGTGTCAGATCATTAAATTCTTGATATTCAGTGTTGCAATACCATATGGTGGCTGATTTACTCCACTCCATGTCGTGTTTTCGCTTCTATGCACCCGAAAGGCAAAAAAGCTAACATCTGACCGAAGGGCGACAATACGACACGTAAAGTCTGTCGTCTATTTGCATTTGATTTGTATTATTTTTTAATTTTCCACATGGTTGTATTTTGACTTTTTCGCAATGCTGTATTTTCGCGATTTCGGTGTCGCAATCTAAAAGATAAGGAGGTCTGATGGCCGCTGCGTGTTTAAATGCTTTGGACCTGGATAGAGCGTCCAAATGATGAGCTTTTAAATAATTTTATTATAAGTCAAGAATCGCGGCTCTTGCCATCAAAATCTTTCAAAATAGTGCAAAATACAAAATATCGATGAAAACTAATGCACATGCGTAGTGTAGTTTATCAGTAAAGAGAGAAGTCAGTAATGGTGGCTAGTATATGATCAATATGGGGAGGAATGAAACGTATGATGAAAATGAAAGATATTGGACATTAATTAGGACGAATTTACAACGAACACATGACAACTATGGAAGACAGGAAGACAAACATGACGGACACAACCAATAATGCATATATACATGAATGTATAAAAGAACCTGTGACATCCTTATCCTCGCAGGAAAAATGTAAGCCCGACATTTCAATTACACAAATGCCTACTAAGCAGCTGTATCCATAGCGCTACTTCAGAAAGTACTATACAAACTATACCTGTCGAAAAAA
>NW_026856390.1:0-28497 GCF_026571515.1 Ruditapes philippinarum
AATTTTGCATTATGAGAAGATTAATGTACATGTGGGTGGTAAAAACAGGCATAGCAACGAGAGTCATGCCAAACATTTTCACCATGTACGATCACGTCATGTCGGTTACGAATTAGATAAAAACATTCAAAATTGTTTCCTGTTTTAATTTTCTCATTTTTAATTCATACTTAAGCTCACTTTTTCTATTTAAAACGAGTTATTTGCCAAAATGAACAGAAAAGACAATTATATTGAAGAAATGGAGAAAACAACTTATAAGGGAAAGACGGTTATAGTTCGTCTGAACATTAAATCACACTGTCACGAGGAATCACGTGACTTTGAATAGTAATACAAACGAGTAATGGCGACTTTTGAGCCTCGGTAAATTCATTATTTTTATAAATTTAGGTGAGAAATGTTTTCTAAATCTTAACTAGACCTGGCCTATTAAATACACGGTAAGTTTCTTCACATTTCAATACCAAGGGCATAGTCCTACGTTTTATAGTTTTCGAGTACATAGTTTGAATTGTTTGAAAATTGCAAATGCAGCTTTAGTGATTCACAAGAGACGGTGTAATTTTGTACCAAACAAAATGAAAATAAGCTTTCTTCCTTCATTAAAAACATAAAATCAAGGATAATATTAACATCTTTTATCGTAGAAGGTCATATAAATTGTTGCTAGAGGATATGTAGAGTAAAAAGGTTCTTTGCTGATGTATAGCAAGCAAAACGAGCAATTTCTGGATAGTAAGTCACACGAAAACAAAATAGTAGGTTTCAAGCATGGTTTCTAATACAATGTATTTACATATACATTGAAAGGAAGTAATTATGTACTTCCTAAAGAGTAAAAAATCTTATATTAATTCATGATCAAATATGTTCTTTTGTTTCGGAATAAGGAAGGCTTAATCAGTTGTTTTATATCATTACATTACATGTTATGCGATACATTCCTTAGATTCATTTCCTTCATTTCTACGTACAATTTTTCTTAGTTCATAAGCTTTTATATTTACAATTTGATTTTGTTTTCGATTTCATCAGATGTAAAAAAGTAAGCATAAAAGAAAGGTGTGTTAAAATCTTGAAAAAGGATTGTCCTTTGGAAGAATTTCTTTTTTTTTGTAATTAACATTTTATTTCCCATATTGTACAAAACATGTAACAGAAATATTTTTTGGTCAATATAATGTATTGGCAATCAATAAACAGTCAAAACTGTGTCCAAACCACCTAACTAATTCTTCATTTTCATGACAAAAGCCACCCTAACTAACCCTACAGTGCTTAAGAGATAGAGGATTTTTTTGATAAAGACCTCTTCTTGTCTATAGAGGAAATGTTATATTTCTCTTCTGTAAGACCCTGGTCACAGGTTTGACTGTAATCATGCATCAAAGTACATAGTCAATACAAATTCAATAATCTCAATTAAAGCCAAATTAATCAGTACACATACAATAGTTTTAAATGGAGCCATATTAATCAGTACAAATACACTAAGTTCAGATGAAGTCAGATTAATCAGTACAAATACAATGTACACTAGTTTCAAAATTAAGCTATATTAATCAGTATAAAAACAAATATTCTCAAATGAAGCCATATTAATCAGTACAAGTATAATAGTCTCCTATGAAAAAATTAGTTCAAATACACAAGTTTCAAGTGAAGCCCTATTAATCAGTCCAAAAAAGCCCAACAAAACAGTCTTATGGAACAGAATTAATGCATTTATTCTATCTTGCTTGATGACATTGGAACTTGCATTATGCTTAATTCCACCTTGCTTGATGACATTGGAACTTGCATTATGCTTGATTCCATCTTGCTTGATGACATTGGAACTTGCATTATGCTTAATTCCATCTTGCTACATGACATTAGAACTTGCATTATGATTGATTCCATCTTGCTTTATGATATTTAAACGTTGCATTATTCTGGATTCCATTTTTCATTATTTCATTCAAACATTTCGTAGTGACCAATTCTTTCATTGAGTGATAACTATTAAACTGGAACAAGCCATTTGGAATACTAAAATGTTAACGTCTTATACCTTTATGTATAAGCTACCTTTCTTCATGCTCTATACAAACCATTTACGGTTTAGTTTGTTTTTTTGTATTACTTTTATGTAGAAGTCATTTAAAATTGACTATTTTTTGTTCTCTGATGGATTTTGTTAAAATGGGACTTATTTGATTTACAGCTCGCATGGCGTGATTACTATTAGCTTTCGCTTATATCCATTATTCAGTGTGTATGCTTAATAAAGCTCGGTGTCTGAGGCTTTGTGGATTATGTTTGATCATCTTACATTATGATAAACAATTTAAACAATGTCTAGCGATTTGTGAACTGTTAAGGGGCGAGAACTCTGTTATCGATATCAACGGATTTTTTTCCATGATTCGCCTATCATCGGAATTTTCCGTACATGTATATATTACGGAATACCGTTAGGGCCATCGTGGTTATACGTTAAAATACAGAGGGCGACAATGCTATAAATACGTACCAAGCGCTTAATACATAAATTGCAGTGGAAAGAATATAAATACAAGTAGTAAGGATTATGCAATATAATTTTATACATGTATATGTATACAGTCTAATAGAAAAAATATGCTCGTAAACAGTTATTCAATGGGGCAGTTATACGTACAGTGGCGGATTCGGGCCTTGGCTTAAGGGCTGCACCTACCCCCAAAGATACGTTGATGAGCTGGGATGGAATATATACGTGTAAGTTTCATGCAATAGTGGTCATAGTGTACTCCCTTATCAAAACATATAATGCTGTCATCCAGTTGTTACGATTGCGAAGGTCTTTATCTAATGACTTGGACATTGAAAAGCAAAACTTATTAATTGGCCTTTTAACTTAATGAATGTCTCAGTCACTAATAGTGGCGAATAGGTATGTAACACATTAAAATATACATGTATAATAAGGAAAGAAGGAAGTTGTTTATTTTTGTGACATGTGCATAGTCAATTACAAATGTTGGGCAAATGTGTGTCTGATTATAGATCAGACATCCCGCACACACCACCACATTCACATACATTTGTGCTTAAAGATATACTATGCACATCTTTCAGTAATATATTTTTATCACAGAAATCTATTGAAATCTATAAAATTCTTACTAAATATGTTTTATTTAAATAAAAACACATACACATAATGTATAGGAATCTGCTTTCCTTATTACGGGTCAAGTAAAGTTGTGCCTGTCTTTAAAAGAAACTTCCATATATATTTTTGTAATAACACTATACATGAATATTCATACTGCCCAATTACAGTGTAAAGTATTTAAAGCACAATGTTTGTGTGAAGCCAAATTATATTTATTTTATTTTACAAAAAAAAAAATCAAGTTTGTACTATACTAAGTCGTGGCCACGAGTTACTAAGTGACATGTGTGTGTTTTTATTTATCTCTTTAGTTATAGCTCTTTGTTGGGACAATTCTATGATAGAATTGGTCATTTTGTACGTACAAAGGCCTGTTAACATTGTTTATACCATAACTTGAGAGGGACTTAGTCCTGGTTTATTTTATTGGGAAGGGACATTGCCCATGGACAGTAGATATCCTATAAGGATGTTTGAGGTCACAGGTCAGATAAACATGACACTTCATGCAAAATCCTTGTCTGATGAATGATTTAGAAAGAATAAGCCGTAGTTTATATAACCTAAAAAGATCAGTAGATGACACCTAATAATTTTTAGGCAATTTGGTCAGAAATCAGGGTCACAATGACGCTAAATCTTTGACCAATCAATAACTTGTATAAATGGCACTTTTACGGACAAATGAAGCAGGGGCATCCTTGTTAGGAAAATTCATATAAATAGTGTAATTTGATTGGTTATTTATCTCGTTCGCACGACTTAACTTTTTCGTGGCCACGACTTAACTTTCTCGTGGCCACGACAAAGTAACTTGTTCCAACGACTTATTTATCTCGTGGCCACGACTTAACTTTCTCGTGGCCACGACAAAGTAACTTGTTCCAACGACTTATTTATCTCGTGGCCACGACTTAGTAACTCGTGGCCACGACTAAGTTATCTCGTTCCCACGACTTAATTACCTCGTGGCCACGATTTAGTAACTCGTGGCCACAACATAGTATCTCGTTCCCACGACTTAACTATCTCGTGGCCACGACTTAGTAACCCGTGGCCACGACACAGTATCTCGTGCGCACGAGATAAATAAAAACACACACACATGTCACCTTCGTGCCACCTTAAGTTTGATAAAATTCAATTTCACTTATCACACACGCTCAAAAAGAAGTGTAAACAATTGTATAAGAGGTGAGTTGCCACTTGTAGGATGAGTTATTAGAGACATATATAACTTTTTTTTTCCACATGCTGGCGGAATCTTCAAAAACACGCACTTTTCGTCTGTCGCATCGTGTTCTCTTGTTTTTTAGTAAATTTACATGTCAGTCCCTAACTAACACTGTTCTGTATACGCCCCTATATAAAGTGGACGTAACTTTGTTTATTCCACGTGCCAAAATACGGGATCATCCGGAAAATAACGGGATGTACCGACAAAGCGACACCTGCTGTCATAATATGAACACAAATTATTGCAACTCGCATTATGCTTACTGCCAACTGCTTAGTGCGTACTGTCACATGCGACTATAATATCGCTATCGTTGTCATCTTCGTTAACGATGCGCAGTGATCATGTATTGCATTATATTTGTAATCAGTGAATATATTGAAGCATATGAATGCTAAGACACATCAAATCAGCCAATTATTGATCAAAATGAATAGTTTAATTTGACATAATGTCGACAATATAAGTGGCAGATTTTTAGCAAATTAAAGATACAACTACCATGTTACATATACAATGTAGTTATAAAGAATGTTATCTTAAACACCAAACATAATACGTTGTCCTTAAAAAAAGATGCAATTAAACATATATCATATTAAAATATGTGAGTTTGATGGTTTAGTAGGGAACACACAAGGTTGCAATTACATGAAAGTGCATTCATAAGGCATGATTGAATTCAGCAAAACGCAGGTTTTCATTGTCATAAAGAAGTATAGAAGCAAGCATAATGTAAGTTCCGATATCATAAAGCAAGATGGAATAAATGCATTAATTCTGTTCCATACAGTCTCGAAAGGAGCAATATTAATCAGTACCAATATAATGGTTTCACCCGAAATTATATTAATCAGTACCAGTCTCATATTGTACAGTGATTTTGAGAAGAGGAAAGGAAAAAAACCATTCCTTCCTCCCCCTTTAATGATATTTAGAGTTTTACTCTATAGCTTAAAGTAATGTAGAAATGAATGCTTTAATTTAAATACCATATTTAAATTTTGTACCTATGGGATAAATATGCTTTTTAAAGAAAAAGGATATAAAAAATGGAGAAAATAAAAAGGGTTCGGTGAAATCTACTAGAAGGATTTTTATCTCATTATACAAAAAGTGCATATATCGTTATTTACAGTGTTCATTTTTTTCAACAAATAATTTGTGGCAAGTATTCTGTGGTTCAGTCTAAACTGGAACCAGATTAATTTTGAATCCTTTGTAAATTTATTTGGTAATTCATATATTGAATTAAATTGAAACTCTGTTTCTACAGCCTCTGTTAAATCATTTTTCCATTTCAAAAGAGAGTTAGGATATTGTCCGGTTTCAATCATAGTTTTATAAATCTGTTGGCAACCTTTTTTATCATGAAGAATTATGCCTAGTGTTTGAGGAATATGTACATTATACTTATATTCCTTAGGTAGATCTCTGGCATGAATTCTTTCTAAAAACTCATTCAGTGCTCTAATAATCCCCATATATTCTAGAAAGTTGCTTCTTATGTTATATACTTCATTAAATTCATTGAATGAATAAAAATCACCTGTCTGACTGATTAAATCACCTAAGAATAGGACTCCTCCATTAATCCATCTAGTTAGATGAACACAAGAATTTCCAACTTTTATGCCAGGGTTGTACCATAAATTAATAGAGTAAAGATCTTTACTTGTTTTTGGCTTAACTTTCATAGAAAGACTCATATAACTTTTCATTACATCTTTCCAAAAAGGATTTATATCACAACTTAGTTTTGTTTTTATGAAATCTGTTCCATACTTAAAAATATTATGTATACAAGGCAAAGTACTTTCTACCAACTGACTATATTTATTGTCATTATGAACAATACGTCTTAACCAAGTCAATTTTAAACTATTCATAAAACAGCTCAATTCTACCATTTTAAGGCCACCGAATTTATAATCTTGAGTAATAATATTTCTTTTAACTTTATCTATACCATCATTCCATAAAAATTTGTAAAATAAACTTTGAATTTTATTGATTTTTTCAGTAGGTGGATTAGGAATGCTTAAAAAAGGTGGTTCAATTTTGCCAAGGCCAAAGACTTTATAACTACTAATTTTCCTAATGGAGAGATTAGTCTTTTGGACCATGAAGCAAATAATCTTTTTAATTCCTAAATTTTTAAATCAAAGTTTAAATCTACAATTTGTTTCAGATCTGTTGAGAATTTAATACCTAATACTGTAAAATACTTTGGAAGAATTGCTCACGATAAAAAACCATGAAAAATTGCAATGAAACCGAAAGACCAGAAGTAAACGAACACGACTTAAGTAGCTTAAAGTATTGGTAAGTGTTTATTTGACAAATAACAGTCAATGAAGGCATTTTGTGTTTTATTTCTGTTTCTTTAAAATAACGAAGTTGACGGGGTTTTAATTGAGTTTTAAATTTCTACAATAAAGTTAACATATTTTATATTGTTTTCTATTATATGTGCAAATCGTGTGGAAAATGTCAAAAAGTCAGTCCGGATTATAAAATGAGAGGAGCCACAATGGTAATTCCCAGTGTAAAAGCTGCGGGAAACTACAAAGCCAACATAGCCCGACACATATATTCGTTTGGTAACTTGAATTTTATTCAGCAATTAGGAACAATTTTAGGGATTAGGACTGCCCATACAGTTTTATCAATATATATCAGACGATTGTGGACAAAGGGACATATAACACTTTTTTCTTTCTTTTTTTTTTTTCTCTTTTTTTTTTTTTAGCTCTGATGGCCATCTTGTTCAGCAGACAGGAACAATTTGAGCAATTGTTATGGATGACTATCCAACGATTTAATTTTATAAAAATATACGTGTGAGCTAAATAGTAATTATTATAGGTGCATCACACTCTACTTATATCTACAGACTACGTTGATTTTAGAATTAGTTTGGAATGTTTAGTATCTTAGTAACCGTGTTATCAGGATCTTTATGACGTAAATAGGGGGTCATAGATATAATGTAAATTACGTATATGGAAAAACCCTGTTCCTGAATTTAACTCTTATAAAATAACCAAAATAACGTTTCAATGTTAAATGTCATTTATTTAGAAATGCCTGGTGATCATGTCCTATAACTAATAAATACTTCCTAGCAAGTTAATACTTTAATTGATGGAAAAAGAAGTGTTGAAACTAAAAAAAATCTACAGCTACGTGTGAAACTAAATCACGAATAAGAATTTCACAAGAAGCTCATTTTTTATACCTCATTATTATTTATAACCTTTTCCTTCATCTCACGTAAATAATTAAGATATTTACGTGTATCTCGTTTGATTACAATTACAGTTAAGTTTTACTTTGATTGTTCCGAAGATAAATGGACCTTAACATAGCAACCAATACTTCGCATACAATTTACATTTAATAAACAGGCCGTAATATTACTACAAAATATGATTGTATCAGTGGAAATAACTTCAAAGTATTTAATCTAAAGGTACATTTCATAACATTTAGATATTGAAGAAAACATTTGAACAAGATTCAACATGTACACCATACATACGACTTTACGTAGCTTGAAGATCATAAAACTCTAGATTTAGAATGGATAGGTATACAGACGACAATGAAATGGTTAAAAAAAGTGATTCACGACCATTTGTATTAATAATTATATTTCTCTTCTATGTACTTAATGCTGCATGAAAAGCATTTATTGTCTAACTAAATGCCTTCAAAACACCATAACAAAGTACACTGTATATATGAGTGTCTGTATTTAATCTGTATATATAGTTATAATTCAGAACATCACAAATCAATGTTGGTTTTTCAAAACTACCACATAGACACTGTGGCTTTAATGTCAATAAAATCCATATATATATGTGCAACTGTTCCTGTCGAGTACGTGCTTAATGGGGGAATGTTTTCATCCTAAGCTGTCCTGCATGTTTCTTGATATGAAAGTATAATTATTATAGAAATACTAAGTGAGACATCGCACCTTGGGGCATTATTTTAAGATAAATCTAAAATCGAAAGTTGAAGGATTTTATCAGTATGATGAGACAAATTATGAAGAAGAAGTCACGCACAAGTGTTTACTTAAATTAATTAAAAATCCGTGCCCCTTTTTTTAAAAAAAAAACGTAGAATCAAAATTTTTTTATCCGGATTTAAAGACTTGCAAAAAATTGTTCTCAAAATAGCATTTCAAATTTAAAAAGAAAAAAAATAAAAAAAAAATAACATAAAAAATAAATATTGGCTAACGGAAAAGCGCTACAAAGGATTTGGGAATTTTTATCACCGGGGTATGTTTTTAAAAAATAAATGTAGAAAGTAATAAAACACCCTAAAACCCGAATAAAAAGAATAAAAAAATAACTCCTTTACCAAAAAAGTAAAGCCCCCTCAGCTTTAAAAATTTTTCAAATTCTCTGACAGTGGAGGCTTTGGCGTTGCGGAATATCATCCACTAAAAAAAATTTTGCCAAAAACCAAATTTGGGAGAAAAAAATCAGACATTTGTTTTAAAAATAGAGCGGTTAAAATTTAAAAACGTTTGGTCCACCATAGTTTCTTTTCAAATAAATTAACATCTCACATATTTTCAACTGATTCATTTTCTTTATCATTGAAGTGAATCTATATCAAATCTATATAGTAAGTGGAATTGAAGTAAATTCGGTGAATTGACGTGAATTGTATAATATAAATCGGTTAATCAATGTTACAGCACATTTTTCTGTAAATGATCATTAAAATAAAAAAGTAAACACTTGAAATTAACCACGTAACGTTTTTGAAGGAAGTACATAACTAAATGTTGCATTTTCTTGGTAACTGTATTTTTTATTTATTCTAATCAACTAAAATATCATAAAGTCGTTGACGTTTGGTGACAATGCTATTTTAAGAAAGACACTATTGATGTCTGATGATATGTGCCCATGCTGAGATTTTCTACTTTATCATTTTAAATATCAGTTAAGCTGACTTCAAATACTATATGAGGAGCTACCATCTTGTAACTTGGCATTTTATTTTTGTAACAAGTACCTTGTTACCTGTCAACAAATGAAAAATTAAATTTGAAATGGACTAAAATGTTTAAAGGGACTCCACCGAGGTTTTAGGACACTATAAACAATCACTATAAAAGCATTCAAGATAAAAATGTAAAATAAATGGTATCTGAAACTGCTTGGGCAATCTTGATTGTTCATTATGTAAAAGTACTTGAAATTTCAAGCCAAAGCTTGATCATTTAAAATAACTTCAAAGAGGAACATGTTCCTTCATAGGTGTCTTTTTTTTCATTTTTTGTTTTTTGTTTCAGTCATCTAAAAGAAAAAATTACGCTCTATTGATTAATGGGAAAAAGTGTCAATATAAGTGCCATTGTGTAAAAAATCTTAAAATTATGTGCCAAGATAGAGGTTTGATCAATCATTTGAAATAAGTCCAAAAAGGAACATGTTGCTTCACAGCTGCATATTTTACTATTTTGTTCCTGTCGTTTTAAGGGGTATTCATCTATACTTGACTGAGTGTTATCGGCAGAATATTTTGATTAATGGGGGAAAAAAGCTTAAATCCCACTGCGCGAAATTATCATTTTTAATTACAACCTCGTTTTTGGGGAGGCTATGCCGACCCAATGTTAATAACTGTCTGTCAAATCTTACTGCCGCGGTAATCAGGTCAAAAAATAGTACCTTGATTTTTTCTAAGCTGACTCATCACTCATCACAGACATTTACAATATGAAAATATTTTCATTCTTTAATTTCATATCTGCAATTTGTAAAGATAATAATTCTCTGAAAAATTCTTGATTTTTGTTTAAATCACTACTCCGTGACGTCATACTGCCGCGGTAATCAGGTTTAGGCATACGTACGTCTGTAATAAATAGTTCTGGTATGAAAACCCTTCAAAATAATAACTTTATCCATATTTTTTTAACAAAAAGCATAAATGAAAATTTATAAGTAAATGCTTTAATTCAGTGGCAAATATTCTTTATTATTTTTGATAACAATTTTCCAATTACTACGCAGCGACCAACTGTTTATGACGGGTCATTAACTAGAACGTTGCAACTACGTATTCTCAATATCATGCATGTTCTTTTGTTGTTATAAACTATTAATAGTCCTTAATATTTTTTAAAGACAAATAATTGTAAACTGTCGCTTACATCAGAGACATGGATCATGCTTGCGTGATAACTAAGGAAAACTAACTTATTTGTACACCCCAGGAGGCTGTACGCGGAAAACGCTCATAAACCGCTAAATCATATTAGTAAATATTTTGCATACATTTAACTAAAAATTCACTGATGGAGATGAACATATAGTTTAAAAACATTATATTCTTTAACCATTATCGCCGAAAAAAAACTATTTAACTACAAAACCCTAAGGACCTCCGACAAAATTCCAGCACAATATTACATTTTACATCAGCAAAATAAAAAAAGCAATACTTATATTTTCATCTTACATAATTCATTAATCAAACTTTTAACATAAAAGTATCTTTGGTAATTGACAGATCCCTACTCTGATCTTTTATTTGTATAGGAATAAATTTAAACATGTGCTCTTTTGTTTAGGAATATTTTGTAGTGAAAGTCTTATATATTCACTAATCTCATAATTAGAATTAGACAGGTCAGGAATTTATACAAACAGTTGTTTAGTTAACTATGCTCATTTTAATCCCAATAGAAACATTCAAATATTTGTGGTAAAAAACATGACCAAAGTACCTAGTAGTCGTTTACCCGGTGGTGTTCCCATTAAACTGATTATAGATTCGAATTGATTAGAAAACACAAATAGAAACATGTGTTTCCGTACAACAAAATCGGAAGTAAAGTGAACAGTTAATTGACAGAAATTTGTGGTCAAATATGTTTTAACAAGGAAATAATTATTTCAGAGAAAGACGCAAAGATCAGTATGACCCCGTATTGTGTAATTAGAAAGTTTATTCAATTCTAGGGCATACATCATAATTTGATAGTCCATTTGTAATAAAATTCAAATTTTCAATACAGATTATGAGATACATAAAAAATATTAAAGAATAAGAAGCTTTAATTAAAAAACAAAAACAAAAAAACAAAAACAAAAAAAAAACCGCATACATATACAAATTACTTACAGTCGAGCATCGGGAAGTCATTAACATATCTTACGAAACTTTAATTTGAAACCGATATTTGCTCGCGCTGAAGTGATAAATGTTTATTTGAAAAATAAAAAAATGGGCGGCATAAGAGGAATTTCTTATTCATTTTACAACACTTGAAAAATTACTACAGAAAATGTGTTGTTGTTTTGTTTTCAACAAAAGTGTGTGTGTTTTAAGTTTATTTATACTCGGCGCCGGAATAACAATATGTCCGAGATTATAGCATCTGGGACGTCTTTTTCAAGCAGATTCTTCCTGGAAGCCCATTCTTCGTTCTTTGGTGGTAAAGGAGACGACAATACCGTCAAGGCATCAACTTTCTGACTGACGACAACAAAAACGGCATCTATTAGCGCCAAACCTCCAGAGTAAGTCACGACAGGTCAACCAATCACCTCTGGTACTTATGATGACTTGAGTATGACCTTCCGTGTGCCTTCTCCGCGACGTGCACGCCTCTGGAGGTATTTGGAGAAGTTTCAACAAACACTTCCAAAACACGCCATTTATAACACCATTCATAGCACTGACGGCTTCGATGTTCTCATCTATTTGCGGGAAATGGTCGACAGGGAAAACCCTACGTAATAACCGCACACCCTGTTAACAACAGATTTTCCGCAGTATATATTTCAAGCTAGTGAGGTTTAAAAATACACGTAGAATCTATCGATTAACTACCATAAGTTGGTTGAGTGTTGAGTGTTGGCGGTAAAAAAAGAAGATATAACTTCCTGATCAATTTTCACTTAGGTTGATTCAGTTTTGAATAAGCTTTGCAGAGATGTATTTTTTCAAGAAATATTTAGCTTCAATATTATCCGACGCCGTCAGTAATGAAATGGGATTAATTTTCTGAAACGTGATTTTATTCGAGATTTGCTTCTGAAGAAGACAACTTTCTGTCCGTAGAGCATGAATGTTAATTAATACTCATCACAAGACAGTATCTTATTGATCTCAATTATGGTACATCTAAACGTGTATAATTTTTTATGTTCAATAAAAAATGTTGCATCACTTGCAGTTGTTATTATCATTCAATAATATTAAAATGACATAAAATATTTATGATGAACAGTCCTAGAATATTTTGATAAGGAACCGTCAGTTGTAAAATGTTATTGTTATCTGATAATGAACAGTCGTCATACTTGCTGGTATGTCATTTATTATTGACAGTTTAGGTTTTTCAAAATTTGCATGATTAACAGTCCGAATGTAGACCTTAATTAAATGTTCTGGAATAATAACAAAATGAATAGTCAACCTCATTAACCATATATATGAATGGTTGAACACAACAGTAAGGATAAATAGCGCAATGTGCATATCTTTTTATTTTGGTAGCATATCTTAAGCAAAAAGAAAAGAAACTATAAGTCTGAAACATTCTCTCATAGCCTCCCCATCAGTACATTCAGTGCTTTGATTTTACTCATCAATCTAACAAAAGAAACGTTTCAAAAGATACCTTGGTTCGGTTCTGACAGTATTTTGGCGCTTATTTCGTGATAATCATCATGACGCATTTAAAAACAAACACTTGATGACACGATTGACAAGATGATAAAAATATTGCTTTTGTTAAAAGAATCAAGTGCAGTCTCACAGTGGGCAGTCACATGCCACTCATATATATAGTCCTTCATTTTGAGGGAGTGCTGCTCATTTACGAATTTGCTTGCTAAACAACATGGCTTTTAAAGCAGTCACAGGTAAGTAACACAAAATACGAAACTTTATTTTTAAAATGGTTAACTTTAAAAAGACAATTTGAATGAATCGAAACGTTGTTCAATGTTATTTTTGCTATGCAAAAGTCTAGATATACATATCTCTATGTGTCTTCTTTTTTGTAAAGAAATGTTAAAATAAAGATATACATTGTCATTTGCTTCAATAAATAAAACAATTATACTATATTTTATTGTTTCTGACATAATAACAGTATTATTTTACTTGAAGAAAATTAATAGCAGCCGTGTATATAGATTTTATAAACGTCATGATTATCCAATAAAAAGCGATGTTACATACTTGAAGTTTGAAAATTTATACATTGAAAGACAAGTACATAAGTAACAAAGAATTATAAACAAGTATTTCGTGAAAACATCTTGACAATTCAACATTTTCTATAATAAAGAGAACTTTAATATATATGTACTTACAAATGCCACTATTTTATATGTCGATCCTTAACGATATTTCAGTTTGAAATTTATTGCAAATATGCATTGAATATAAGTTATGAATATTCATTTTTAAACAGAGTCTAGATATGTGATAAAATTTTATTTTGTAGGCATTTGACAAAATTTATTATTGGAATATATATATTTTTTGTAAAATTGATAGTTTGGACACACCAAGAGAAAATGTTACTCTATTTGTATTACATTTATATGTCATTGAGAACATTATTTATTTTAGATATTTAGGTGTCGTTCTTTTTCAGTCATATAACCATGAAAGTAGAAATCTAGTAATTGAAATTATTTTAATGTGTTATATCGTTATAGTATGTGTTTATTCGCGTGTAGGAATACGATTCCTGCATTTTGTTATAGGCAGATATTGATAATACCTATATTTGTTGAGACGTCTGAACAAATTAAAACCATCATATATATTTCCATTATCAAAATCATTTTTCAGGATATTATATGTTTTATTCATTAATATATTATCACTTGATTTTGACTTTCGTATTCAGTATCTCTACAAATTAATTTATCGTTGCATTATGTATCTTTCGGTAGGCGTGTCTTACTTGTTCAGCATATAAAGGTTGGTAGTTAACTAGGATAATGTTATTAAAATTAAAAGTTATTAAAAGCCGCGTCACCACAAAACCAACATAGTGTGTTTGCGACAAGCATGGATCCAGACCAGCCTGCGCCTCCGCGCAGTCTAATCAGGATTCATGCTGTTTGCTTAACAACTCTATTACAAGTAGAGAAACTGATAGCGAACAGCATGGATCCTGATCAGACTGCGCGGATGCACAGGGTGGTCTGGATCCATGCTGGTCGCAAATCATTATGTTGGTTTTAGCATGGCGCGGCACATTTTTTCTGTATCATATGAACGCAAACACAAGTTATATGAGAATCGCTAAATGAATGTTTTAATGATTTTTTTTCAGTGACCTTGTGTCTGTTGGTGGTATATTTACTACCCCAGGACGTAAATACCGCAGTCACAGCAAGCTCACCTGACGTAACTACTGTCGCAGCGAAAGGTGCGGCGTTAATTTATTATTTTAGAAAATTTTCCTTCAATTCTAAATAGTAATTGTTCACGATTATTTTTTGCCCGGCTGTTTCCTATTTTAATTTTACATGTTTAATGATTTAGTTTTGGTAAACGTATATCATGGGAATGGGATCATTTAAGATTTTGAACATTTAAAGGACGAACAGAAATATCGTATTGTTACTAGAATAATGTCGGTTTTAAATAGAATTCACGAGATATGTTCTTCCTTTTGACAATTTTAAATAGACATAACAGATGATAATGTTGGATCTTATCCAAGTACAACTTATGTCAAAAAATAACCAGTTGTTCTATCCGCAACAGTTGTTTTGCTCAAAATAGGTTACAGATATACTATGCTCATCCTTGGTTAAATTGTTTTTATCACAGGTCAATAAAAGTAATTTGTTTCTTTTCTTTCTTAAAAATGTCACTTTTTTATAACACCATATATATTCATATTGTGACCACCTATAGTGTGTAGAATTCGAAACGAAAATTGTCTGCTTTGTATTATATTTTATGTCATATTTACAAAGATACTGTGTGGCAATTATCAGTATTTTCTAATATTAAAATTGAGCATAGTACAGAACAGGTGTGCGAGTGTTACCTGTAATGTGGTTTTTGCAATTCCTAATCATTTGAGGACTAATGTCTAAAATAATCATTTACATTACTTGACTGTTATATCGTTTCAGGTGAACTGGCTTTTTTATTATTAATTTATTGTATAATTATTATTTCAGCAGCCGTCACACATATTTCAGGAACCTCGGCATCTACCAAACTACCATCTACAACACCAAACAGTCCTGCTCAAAGCGTCCACAACGTTGTGACAAACATTTTATTTGTCACTGTTATAACGGTGTTAGTGACAAATATTCTATCAGCCAGCAGACCATCATATCGTATTTGATGTGACTACTTGGTTTATATAAACTAACTAGTATTAGTGAACTGTTGTGATTGTTTTGAATATCAATATTTTGCGGTCTTATTACATTGTTTGTAAATTGATATAAAAACTTAAAACTCTTCTGATTACGAAGAGAAAACGTTTTTAATGACATTTACAAATACTGAAAAACATTTACTGATCAAAATGTATATTTGTTTTAGTAACAATTAAAGAACTTTAAAGAAAAATACAGGTCGTAAAACTTTTTTATTCTCCAGAATGGACTTGCTAGGTTGCAATTTTCATTATCCTTCATGTACACATGTACATACTCAATCTTACCGAGTTTGCAATTTTTATGTACATGTAATTTTGCTGTTTTAATGCTTCCGAGGGATTACTTTTTTCCAGATATTTGAGTATACAATATCCGTGTAAAGCAGTTTGAAACACTGCATTGTATTACAACAGTATTGGTTTGATACTCATTAGAGTCATTAGCTATGCACTAACTTGTAGACATAAATCCCTATAAATCGCTTAAAATAGCTGGGTGAGTTCACTAATAGCCATTGCTACCATGGCTGTGGTTGGACAGTTTTTTCCCGCCAGTTTTTTGGTACCGAAGTATCTTGAGTGAGGCAGTGTAAAACTAAATCTAAAATTATACTTCGCATATGTGCAGGTACGAAGTAGTAAAAGTAATAAAGAGCGTATTCTGGAAACTGACATGTTCTCACAAGTCGAATTACAACCTGTATGCACGTATGGCATATTATTTTAGTTAAAGCTCTTTAGAAGGCATGATATTACAAGTATAAAAAGGTCACCAATGTCTTGAACTAATCAAGGCTCTAAAGGAAGGCAATTTTGTAATTATTGCAGAGTTATTTATAAATTACATTTACACAGCTTTCAATTTATTATTATTGGCTTCTCTTCATAAATTGCATTCCCCACTCGGAACCTCGGTTACTTTTTATGTAACGTGTCAATGACCGATATTGTAAACCCCACACCATATGAGCCAATCAGAAGTATGCTGTGTGTTCCTGATTGATTGGATGACCAAAGACACGGAAAAGCATTGCTATAAATAATTGGGACGCGCCAGTATTACGCTAACCGCCGTTTCATCACCATTTTAAATGACATGCCAAAAGACGGATTTTTAAATTAAATAAATATGCAAAGTTTCTTTAATATTTTTCAAAAAGTTTATCACCTACTTTCTTACAGCGTCACAACAAATTCGAACACGCTTCACATTTCTCCCCTATTAAGCAGACAGTGCAGTCGAGTGAATAAACAGTTAATAAATTAATGCATGACGGAATAAAAAGGAAATGATTGCAGTACACATGACGTTAATAAATCAAAATAAGCAAGGCCTTCCCACCTTATCTACATATTTTCAAAACCTTTCTATTGCAGAATGTCTTTAATCTCTTTCTATATGGATACTACGTTATTCAAGCTCGTCTCGTGAAAATGTGTCTGTTTAGGATAATGATGTTTTTATAACAGAATGATACACAATGGAATAAATTATAGATTGCTTTATGAAAGAGATGCGTAATTATGTTGCTATTTTTTTTTTATATTATATTATGGATCTCTTCAGCACATATGGAGCTCAAATGCAATTTTGAGCAGCGGTTCTCGTCGTTTGTAGCAAAATATCAATAAGTGTTTAAATCAGGATTTGTCTGAATGTGAAGCATCGGTCTGTTGTGAGATTTCGTAAAATGTCTGTTTTTGAGTCCGTTTAGTGACATTTTCTTCATTTACATTGCATGTTTTGGACACACCAGAACCCACGACAGAAAGAATATCTCGACGAAGACTGCATAGAAATCCAAAACAAAAATGGGTAATATATAGGAGAGACAGGAGGGTAGAATCACATTTCGATTTTCTTAAAAAAGGATTGAAAAAAAATGAAAATGTTTAAAAAGATGAAAACTTACCCTTCGATTGACATATTTTTACCACAGGGAAATCTGTCATTATTTTATTAAATCTATATATATAATATAAACAAGGGATACAAGTCGAGGCCTCGCATTACCAGCACGGGTTCGTAAAATGCATTCACACGTGTAAACTGTATAAAATATCCTCTATTCAACCAAAGTTATTGTAGAAGTTAATATATGAACGAGTTATTACCCAAGTTCTACTACAAACTCTTCATTAAAACCTGTAACATTGCAGGAAATAACTAACATTTCAATATTTACATTGGCTGTCAAACTGTCGTCCATTATGCAGGTGTGTTTATGTTCCGAGTATTTTCATTGGCTGATGAAAAAATCGCTATCCGTCGTCATTATCCGGATTATTATTATTCATTAGCCAATTAAATTGACAGCCACTTAGAGAAGTTGGGTTTATGCATTGAACATACGGGCACATTCAAAATGGAAGCCGAGGATAGAAATTATCAAAACAAACAATAATTGTTACAATAATTTGTACCAGAAGTTAATGATTTCATCATTGATGGTGGTAGATGATTGATTTTTAACTGATTACATGATTAAACTTTTTTATATGAGCATACATTTGCATTAGATATCGTTTTATACGTGTTATTTTACAAACCAAAATTTTACGAACGTGTGTAAAAATGAAATACGAAATGTTAATTTTAATAATATCTTGTCCATGTATCAAGAGTGAACCATTTTCTTTTAAATTATCGATTCTTAAATCAAAAGATAAAAAGTTGTCGTATACTGCATTCTATTTACTTTTTCATGAATTGAGCAATTTTGAGTTGTATCCCTTGTTTATATTATATATATATATATATTAATATATATATATATATATATATATATATATATAATATATATATATATATATAATAATATTATATATATATATATATAATATATATATATATAATATATATATAGTGGGAAAGAAAAAAAGACAGAATCCCCTGTGATTTTTACAGTCACATCTGGTGTTATGCTTCACATCTGGTGCAGCGGAAATTCACGTATTATTTTTACCGATGCTCATTTTTGAGATACATATGGGGTTCCAACCCCGTATAGGCTACGTTGATTGCTCTTGAGCTATTTGTGTTTACTATTTTTTTGTCCATGGGCCCGGATTTTATCAATTAATCCCTTCGATTTACAGCTAATTGGTTCCCCCTTCGGTGATTCGCAGCGTTTGATATTAATGAATGAGAACCGGAAAGCAGTTCTGCTGTACATAAATTCGAAAGCTATAAATAGCTATAAATGTTCTGATTTTTGACACTTAGGTTATAAATTTGTTATTTCCCTCTTTTAGTAGTACTTGAAATTACAATTTGTTACATTTTGAATTACATTTACACACAGCATATCAAGTATACTATTAGTGATTGAATTTGCCAATATAAAGAAGATTTCAGGCATAATACTTTAATGATTTTGCTTCCATATTTATATTTATGAAATACTTCGCATACAATTTATATTTAATATACAGGCCGTAATATTGCTACAAAGTATGATTGTATTAGTGGAATTAACTTCAATGTATTTAATCTAAAGGTACATATTACATTACATTTAGATATTGAAGAAAACATTTGAACAAGATTCAACATGTAAAACATACATACGACTTTACGTATATTGAAGATCATTAAACTCTAGATTTAGAATGGATAGGTATACAGACGACAATGAAATGGTTAAAAAAAGTTATTCACGACCATTTGTATAAATAATTATATTTTTCTTGTATACGGAAAAGCATTTATTGACTAACTAAATGCCTTCAAAACACCATAACAGAGTACGTATCTGTATTTAATCTGTATATAGTTATAATTTAGAACATCACAAATCAATGTTGGTTTTTTTAAAACTACCACATAGACACTGTGGCTTTTATGTCAATAACATCCATATATAAATGTGCATCTGTTCAAGTCTTTGGAAAATACTTGGCTTATACATAATATTACTATTGCAATCCTGGCGAATATGTGGTTGATGGGGAGTGTTTTCACTATAAGCTGTTCTGCGTGTTTCTTGATATGAAAGTACACGTTGTTCAGAATACTAAGTGAGACATCGCACCGTGGGCATTATTTTAAGATAAATCTAAAATCGAAACTTTAAGGATTTTATCAGTATGATAAGACACATTAAGAAGAAGAAATCACGCACAAGTGTTTACTTAAATTAATTAAAATCCGTTTTTTTATCTTTAAACTTAAACGTAAGTATCAATAACTTTATCTTGGATTTATGATTTACATAAATTGTCTCATAAAATACGCAGGAACTATTTACTTGTATGATGTTTTATCAAAATAAATGTTGAAAAAAAGAGTTTCATTTAATAGAAATAAAAAAAAAACATATACAAATAGTATTGGCCAACGAACACGCTACATGGACTTTGAATATATCACCGGTTTATATCAATGTCTGTTGTTTGAAATTATAAATTCTAACACGGCCCGCATTTTTCCCTATTGAACATAGAAGAACCGAAAGTGTGTGTTATTATGCTATAAAATCACTGTTTGACGTTCTATATTTAGACATGTGACGTAATCATTATACACGTGACGTAACCACTAAAAATGTGACGCGCTGACAATAAGTACGGAAACAAATCAGACGCAATTTAGCTAATTATCATGTACGATAGCATTTATTTGTTGATGTCGTGTTAGAATCGAAATATTCAAATCGATGATTTTATTGCTTGATAACATCACTGTTTGTCGTTCGGATGCGCATCATTATATCACTCGGGCTACGCCCTCGTGATATAATTCCCCGCATCCGAACTCCAAACAGTGATGTTATTGAGCAATAAAATCACTGTTTGGGATATATTATTTCTTAAATACCAGAAAGTATAAAATACACATAAAACAGAATAAAACATAACTCCTGGCCAATAAAGTATGCACATAGCATAACATTCTCTGACAGATAAAAAATATGTAAAAAGTAACCTACACTAAAGTAGAAGACGCCCATGTTTAATTTTAAATATTAGCGGAGGCTTTGGCTGCATGCGGAATATTATCACACTAACTTAATTTTGCCAATACCATTTGCAGAAAAAAAAATCTAGACTTTTGTTAAGATAAGAGCGGTTATTAAAAATGTATGGTCCACCATAGTTTCTTTTCAAATAAATTAAGTTCTTTCATATTTTCAACTGATTCATTTTCATTATCATCGAAGTGAATCTTTGTCAAATCTAGTAAGTGGAATTGAAGTGAATTCGGTGAATTGACGTGAATGTTATAATATAATTCGGTGAATCAATATTACAGCACAGTTTTCTGTAAATGATCATTAAAATTAAAAAAGTAAGCAAACACCGGAAACTCTTGAAATTAACCACGTAACGTTTCTGAAGGAAGTACATAACTGATTGTTGCCTTTTTTTGTAACTGTACTAACATTTTTTTAATCAACTAAAATATCATAAAGTCGTTGACGTTTGGTGACAATGCTATTTTAAGAACTACACTATTGATGTCTGATGATATGTGCCCATGCTGAGATTTTCTACTTTATCATTTTAAATATCAGTTAAGCTGACTTCAAATACTATATGAGGAGCTACCATCTTGTAACTTGGCATTTTATTTTTGTAACAAGTACCTTGTTACCTGTCAACAAATGAAAAATTAAATTTGAAATGGACTAAAATGTTTAAAGGGACTCCACCGAGGTTTTAGGACACTATAAACAATCACTATAAAAGCATTCAAGATAAAAATGTAAAATAAATGGTATCTGAAACTGCTTGGGCAATCTTGATTGTTCATTATGTAAAAGTACTTGAAATTTCGTGCCAAAGCTTGATCATTCAAAATAACTTCAAAGAGAGACATGTTCCTTCACAGGTGTCTTTTTTCATTTCTTTTATTTGTTTTGTTTGTTTCAGTCATCAAAAAGATAATTACGCTATATTGATTAATGGGAAAAAGTGTCAATATAAGTGCAACTGTGTAAAAAAAATCTTTAAATTATGTGCCAAGATAGAGGTTTGATCATTCATTTGAAATAACTCCAAAAAGGAACATGTTGCTTCACAGCTGTATATATAAGTCTTTTTTCTGTCGTTTTAAGGGGTATTCCTCTATACTTGACTGAGTGTTATCGGCAGAATATTTGTTTGTATCTTGATTAATGGGGAAAAAACTTAAATCCCACAGCGCGAAATTATCATTTTTAATTACAACCTCGTTTTTTTTACTCATCAATCTAACAAAAGAAACGTTTCAAAAGATACCTTGGTTCGGTTCTGACAGTATTTTGGCGATTATTTCGTGATAATCATCATGACGCATTTAATAAACACAAACACTTGATGACACGATTGACAAAATATTGCTTTTATTAAAATAATCAAGTGCAGTCTCACAGTGGGCAGTCACATGTCACTCATATATATAGTCATTCATTTTGAGGGAGTGTTGCTCATTTACGAATTTGCTTGCTAAACAACATGGCTTTTAAAGCAGTCACAGGTAAGTAACTTAAAATACGAACCTTTATTTTTAGAGATGGTCAATTTTAAAAAGACGATTTGAATGAATCGAAACGTTGTTCAATATAATTTTTGTCACGCTAAAGTCTAGATATACATTTCTCGGTGTCTCTTCTTTTTTGTAAAGAAATGTTAAAATAAAGATATACATTGTCATTTGCTTCAATAAATAAAAAAATCAACTTATACTATATTTTATTGTTTCTGACATAATTGCAATATTATTTTACTTGAACAAAATTGACAGCAGCCGCGTATATAGATTTTATAAACGTCATGATTATCCAATGAAAAGCGATGTTACAAGCTTGTAGTTTGGCAATTTATACATTGAAAGACAAGTACATAATTAACAAAGAATTATAAACAAGTATTTCATGAAAACATCTCTGACAAATCAACATTTTCTATAATTGTTCTTACAAATGCCACTATTAGATTTCGATCCTTAACGATATTTCAGTTTGAAATTAATTGCAAATAAGCATAGTATATAAGTGTGACATTAATGTGATAAAATTTTACTTTGTAGGCATTTCACAAAATTTAGGATTAAAATATTTTTTTGTAAAATTGATAGTTTGCACACACCAAGAGAAAATGTTACTCTATTTGTATTACATTTATATGTCCTTGAGAATATTATTTACTTTGGATATTTAGGTGGCGTCCCATTTCAGTCATTTAGTCATGAAATCTAGTCATTGGCGTCCGCGCCAAAGCGCGACGCCCTTATGAAATGAAAAAGGGCGACAGCAACTTCTCGGGCCTTTTCGACGGTCATAATAGCCGATCATTCCGATTGGTATGAGGAAAATGAAATGTCGCGAACAATGAATAGCAACTGGAGAATTTCGCAATGGAAACATATTCGAATGAAATAATCTTTTCCGTCAATTAGGGTTTTTTTTTTATTAATCATTTTGTAGTACACAGTGGGTTATTATGGTTTGTTATTGTTGTACATGTATCCGTAAGCTGTACCTAGTCCGAAAATCTATTTATAGAGGGATGCACTATTCGCCGGTCTCCTATCGGTAATTCCCGGTCTCTCCTAGTCAATTTTGACCGGGATTTACTAGAGACCGACGAATAGTACCACACTTTTATGGTCCGGTTTCTCCCGGTTTTGGAGTAGATGTTTGATATCGTTACAGATAAATAAGTTTTTTTTTTCCAAAATGAATGTTTGTCACTTACTTTGGTTACAATAATTAATAAACACAGATCAACTCTCAAAATTGATTTTATTATACATAAACATACAATTCGAAAAAACCCACCAACAATAGCATGTTTCATTTTATTTATATGAGATAAAAACAATAAATGTGTACAATAGTTGAGTAAAAAGTACATGTTTATGGTATTAATATGACACCATCAACTTTGAAACATTTAATTTATTTGTTATTCGTGTTTAGTAAAGATGCTGAGGAATAATTCTAAGTTACAAATTAAATTTTATGAATTATTCAATTGATTGATAATTTAAAAAGTGATAAAGAAAAATACAAATGTACATGTACATGGTTTAAGAATAAACGATATAATATATTGAAAGATTAACCATAATTTACTGACTTTTTCCAGTTGATTTTTTACTTATAATCGTCGGTCAATATGACAATTGAATTCTTAAAATTTATTTTACATTTTTAATTTAAAAAAGTAGTAAACGTAAAAACTCAGTATTAAAAAAGCACATGAAACACAAAAAAGAAAGAAAAAGAAAACAATATTCATAAAATATGTAAAAAAAAAATTAAAATAAATATTACAATTATTGTATAATAAAACAATTATGTTCAACATGGTAATATAACCAGTAACATATTGTTACCAACATATAGCCCAAGTTTGACTTTGTTTAGAGAATTGAAAGAGGGTCTAGAGTTATCTGAATAAATAATTTTAATATTGAGAGGCAAAATAGACTATGTGAATT
Organism: Ruditapes philippinarum; assembly: GCF_026571515.1. Lineage (NCBI taxonomy): Eukaryota > Metazoa > Mollusca > Bivalvia > Venerida > Veneridae > Ruditapes > Ruditapes philippinarum. The sequence continues at coordinate 24,230 of NW_026856390.1, forward strand.
GTGTGATAAGCTAACAATTGAGGATGAATTTCATTTTGTACTGGAATGTAACATATTTAAAGACATACGTATGAAATATATTCCAAGATATTATAGGCAGAGACCTAGTATGAGGAAATTTGTTGAACTTATGAAAACAGAGAACAAACGTTTACTTAATAACGTCGCATTATATTTGTTAAAGGCATTTAACAAACGGCAAGAGTTGCTTAACCGTGATTAAAATACAACACTCTCGTAAATATGATAAAATGTGTATTTATATCAGAATATTATTGCCATGTATGTATATATTTTGTGTATATGTCTATATGCTGTACCATGCATACGACTAAAAAAACCTTCTTCTGCTTCTTCTGCATATTGTTACTAAGTGTGAACAGATACCTTAAGAGGTGGTCTTCGCTAATAGCGATAACATAATAAGGGACAACACACAAGTGTGGTGTTGATCATGCCTTACACAAATGGATTAAAAATGATTGTATATATCCGTTGCTAAATTAATAATCACGATATTACATTTATGACCATAAAAATAACAATTATATATTATATTATATGTGTATTTTATTATTTCAAAAATGTAAGAGAAATATTGATTTTGACTACAAATTTGTAATGTTCCAAAGAAAATACCACATGAACTTGAAATTCTATCAAATCAACGCAATATACTGATAGTATTCCAAAAAAACCCCTATATAGTATAAATAAAACTTATACCCATATGGAAAGTATATTTTGAATATCATTGACCTGTATATTTTGGATATTATCGTTAATATTGATAAAATTTCAAGTTCCTGTGGAAAAAAAAAGTAATATTCTAATCTCTAGCATGCCTACTCTAAGTTCATAATGAACAATGTCTTTCGTCCGCTCATTCATAAGTGATATACAATTCTGGTAAAAACCATTTAAAAGTTTATAAGAATAACTTGTCATCATATGTCTACTAGTTCATCTTCACTTGCTGCATTTCTTGCTTGGACGCCCTTTGATGCTTTGCATCAATGCTTTTCTTGTAGATATTTTAAATGTGTTATATCATTATATTATGTGTTTACTCGCGTGTAGGGATACGATTCTTGCTTGTTGTTATAGCATGCCGATATTGATAATACCTAGTATTTTCATTATATACTTGTTGTGAGGTTTGACCAAATTTAAACCATCATAATTATATATGTCCATTATATAAATCATTTTTCAGCATAATATATGTCTTATTCGTTAATATATTATCACTTGCTTTTGACTTTCGTATTCAGTATCTCTACAAATTAATTTATCGTTGCATTATGTATCATTCGGTAGGCTTGTCTTACTTTTTCAGCATATAAAGGTTGGTAGTTAACAAGGCATATAGATTAATGACAACTTATAAATGAAAATCTCTAAAATGAATGTTTTAATGATGTTTTATTGTGTTTCTTTTACAGTGACCTTGTGTCTGATGGTGATATATTTACTTCCCCATGACGTAAATACCCAAAACATAACAAGTGCAGTGAATAGTATGTTGTTTTTTGTGGTTTTTTTTTCTTTTTCTTTTCTTTTTTCCCCCTCAATTCTAAACAGTCATTGTTCAATTTCAGTTTTCCCTACTGGACTGTTTTCATAAATAAACGTAGTATGTTCATTACAATAAAATCTTTCATATTTTTTTCTCTTTACACATCAACATTTTTAATACACTTTTATGGAGTCTTGAAATTGCAGTTATAGATCAAACAAAAATATTCAGTTGTAACTAGATGAATGTCAGTTTTAAACAGAATTTACATGACATGTTCTTCCTTTATGGCACATATATATGATATATTTTGCAACAATGGATTGCAGGAATAAAGAAAACTTACTTTAAAAGTACAAATTATGTCAGAAATAGCCTATGCAGGAGGTCTACCCGCAACCAGCTGTTTTACTCGCACCTTTATTCTTATACAAAATTATCTGTTATAGAACTATTGTCTAAAATATTTACGTAGTGTACTTGCCTGTTGTATTGCATATAGTTTCAGGTGAACTATCAGGCTGTTTTTAGAGCATTAATCTATTGTATACTATTTCAGCAAACGCAACTACAGCGGCACCAAACAATCCCGCTCAAAGCGTCCACAACGTTGTGACAAACATTTTATTTGTCACTGTAATATCAATGTTAGTGACAAATATTCTATCAGCCAGCAGACCATCATATCGTATTTGATATGACTACTTTGGTTTATAATAAACTTAACTAGTATTTTAGTTGAACTGTTTTGTGATTGTTTTTGAATATCAAATATTTTTTGCGGTCTTATTACATTGTTTGTAAATTGATATAAAAAAAACTTTAAAACTCTTCTGATTACGAAGAGAGAAAACGTTTTTAATGACATTTACAAATTACTTGAAAAAACATTTACTGATCAAATGTATTTTTGTTTTTATTAACAATTAAAGAACTTTAAAGAAAAATACAGGTCGTTTTTAAAAGTATTTTTATTCTTCCAGAATGGACTTGTAGGGAGCCCGTGAGGGTATTTGCATTTTTTCATTTATCCCTCATGTAGCACATGTACATTACTCAGTCTAACCGAGTTTGGCAATTTTCATGTAAATGTAAATTTTTGCTATTTTTATGGCTTCCGATGGATACTTTTTTTTTTTCCAGATATTTTTGAGTTTTCAATATCCGTGTAAAGCAGATTTGAAAACATTTGCCTGTGTATTAACAACAGTATTGGGTTTTGATACTCATAACTATTGGACATAAATCCCTATAAATCGTTTAAAAGTTGCGTGTGGTGAGTTCAATAAAGCCATTCCCACCATGGCTGTGGTTTTTGGAAAACGTTTTAGGCACCTCGGGGAAGTATCTTGAGTGAGGGCATCTAAAAATTTTTAAAACTTCGCAATTTATTAAAGCACTATTGGGGAAAAATGACATATCCTCATAAAGTCGGGAAATTAACAACCTATTATACACGTATATGGCATAATTATTTTAGTTAAAAGCTGTTTAGAAAGCATAACTGTAATGTAATGTTACAAGTATTAAAAGGTCACTATTGTTCTCAAAACTAATCCAAGGCTTCTAAAGGAAGTCGATTTTATAGTTTTATTGCATAATTATTTTATAAATAACATTACACAGCTTATAATTAATTTTTTTTTTCATTGGGGAACTATTCCTTTTATAATGCCATTTTAGTCATGATAAAAGTTTAGTCCTTACAGTAAAAAGTAATGTGGTGTGTAGTGGTAGTTAGTGGTAATAATGAAGACCTTTTTACAAAAAACTCTTTTGAAAGAACTCATTTGAAGACATGTTAATCTTCCTTTGAGGCCTCATAAGGGGACAAAAATAAAAATTGAACATTTAAGTACAAAATCATAAACTGTTAATACATACACAGATTAATAAATTTGTATGCGTCGATGGTTTTACTATCTCAAGAATTTTTTTAAAAATGGTTTTACAATGTAGCAGACGTGATATTCAGGAAGGCCGTTCCCAAAAACATAAAGACTTACAAAAATTTTTCAGTATTTGGTTAGTGGTTAAAGTTGAAAATCAATGAAAAAAAATGCGAGTATGAAATTTTGATGAAAATTAAAATTAATAAAAAAGGCAGGGGACTGATTATTTTTATTCTAAATATAAAGTTTTTTAAAAAAGGGGAAATCTAAATCCCGCCCCTAAAAATGGGGGCACAAAAACAAAACCCCAGTGAAAAAATAACAAGCGAGTTAAAAATAGTTCAGCAGATGGGGTGTCGTAATCCTAGAACAGCCCCGCAGTCTTCTTTTTTTTCTTTTAGAAAAGACGTACAGTTACCCGTAAATTTACAACAATATACAAGGTGGTTAATGTAGCATTGTAAAACTTTTGCGTACGTATAGTATGAAAAAATATTATGACGAGAAATAAAGTAACAATGATTCATTTTTTGAAAAAAATTAATATTTGCAAAAACAAAGATTAATACCCCAAAAATTTCCTTCAGATTTCAAACAAGGGCCTTTTTTTATACCCAAAAAAAAGGATTTCTTTATAAAAAAATTTTGTTTGTGTTTTGGAAAAAATTTCATGCTTAGTTTTTTTTAGCATTTATAGACATGCTATTCAAATAAAAATTTGTTAAGAATTTAAAAGATATAGTAAGAGATTTAACTACTCTGTTTTTGGATACTAGAAGTTGAAGGGGGGTGTCATCAGGAAAAAAATCAGTTTTGTTTTTTTCCCTAGACAAAGGAAGGGGCATCGATTAATTTAA